>NC_048578.1:28834959-28864959 GCF_013265735.2 Oncorhynchus mykiss | reverse complement strand
ACTGGTAACTCTAATGAACTTATCCTCTGCAGCAGAGGTAACTCTGGGTCTTTATTTCCTGTGGTGATCCTTGTGAAAACCAGTTTCATTATAGCGCTTGATGAATTTGCGACTGCTCTTGAATAAACAAAAATGTTCCGTATTGACTGACCTTCATGTCTTAAAGTAATGATAGACTGTCATTTCTCTTTGCTTATTTGAGTTGTTCTTGCCATAGTATGGACTTGGTCTTTTACCAAATAGGGCTTTCTTCTGTATACCAAGAGTGTGTAAAGCTGTCATCAAGGCAAAGTGTGGCTACTTTGAAGAATCTAAGTATAAAATATATTTTGATTTGTTTAAACAAAGAAAAACCCTTGAATGAGTAGGTGTGTCCAAACTTTTGACTGTTACTATAGATTGTAATATGGCATTTTTTTCTGGATTGAATCCCCCAGAGATGTTACAAACACACTGCTACTGGAGAGAGCGAGAGAGAGTGCTTGAGTTATTCTGTCTCTCTCTCTCTCTCTCTCTCTCTGTCTGTCTGTCTGGTCTGTAGAGTGAGAAGGCTTTGCCAGACAGATGATACTAAAACTCTTCTGAATAATAGATGCTGCCAATGCCATCCTCCTCTTTCATGTTGCCGAAACGGACTATGACTCTGGCATACAGTACACACTTTTATTTGTTGTTGTTCTAGGCTACCTGGCTGAAGTACTTGCTTGCTAGCCTAACTTCCTTTCATGGGAAATGATACGCTAGGCCTATCAGGTATGATAAATTAACAATGATTTAATAATCCAACAGGGGCTGGCAATAGACAGGTCAAGGCAGGCAGGGGTCAGTAAACCATAGTTGAGGCAACGCTACCGGATGGCACGCAGGCTCAGGGTCAGGATAGGCAGAGGTCAGTAATCCAGAGGTGGGGCAAAGGTACAAGTCGGCAGGCAGGCTCAGGGGCAGGCAGAGTGGTCAGGCAGGCAGGCTCAGGGTCAGGCGGAGTGGTCATGCAGGCGGGCTTAGAGTCAGGACAGGCAAGGGTCAAAACCAGGAGTGCGAGAAAAAAGAGACTGGGAAAAGCAGGAGCTGAGAACAAAAATCTGATTGACTTGACAAACAAGAATAACTGGCAACAGACAAATATAGAACACAAGTATAAATACACAGGGATAATGGGGAAGATGGGTGACACCTGGAGAGGGGGTGGAGGCAATCACAAAGACAGGTGAAACAGATCAGGGTGTGACAAGGCCAGCTAGTTAACATTAGAATACTACATCTAGCCACATGTTGAACTTCCATCCTTTTGGGCCAGGGGAGAATTGTATGAATTTATGGTTGTTTCAGAATCGTCGTTATAATCATTGGCCATAACGGAGAATTAAGTTATTCCACAGTCCAAATCTCTATCTCCATCCCTGGATAATTTAGGACAGAGACGATTTCAGCTAGCTAGCTAGCCACTGGATGACAACTACACAACGAGATGCAACAATTCATGTTTTTTTCTGTCAATAATTACATTTGGATTGTGATGTGATTGATTGAACGCACTCATTTTAGCTCAATGCTAATTATTATTTATATTTTTTTATAAAGGGAGGCCAAATGCTAGCTGGCTTCCCTTGCATTCAATGCTACGGCAGCAATAATGTCATATTCTTTTTGACCAGACAGCATCAGATAGATACGCTACTGTCCACATACTGAGACAGCGGGGCGCTGTTTCGTTCGCTCCGATGCTTTAAGCGGTGAGATACTTTCATCCACTTGCGAATTGAAGGAAATGTATGAAACAAAGAGAGACTTAAGATACATTGTGTTGTGTATTTTTTTCTTTGTAAATTTTGTTTGCGAAATCTGGCTTCCCTTGGCTCTATGAATACACAGCACTGTCTCTCCCTCTCTCTCTCTCTCTCTCTCTCTCTCTCTCTCTCTCTCTCTGTCTCTCTCTGTCTCTCTCTCTCTCTCTCTCTCTCTCTCTCTCTCTCTCTCTCTCTCTCTCTCTCTCTCTCTCTCTCTCTCTCTCTCTCTCTCTGTCTCTCTCTCTCTCTCTCTCTCTCTCTCTCTCTCTCTCTCTCTCTCTCTCTCTCTCTCTCTCTGTCTCTCTCTCTCTCTCTGTCTCTCTCTCTCTGTGTATCTCTCTCTCTCTCTCTCTCTGTCTCTGTCTCTCTCTCTCTCTCTCTCTCTGTCTCTCTCTGTCTCTCTCTGTCTCTCTCTGTCTCTCTCTCTCTCTCTCTCTCTCTCTGTCTCTCTCTCTCTCTCCCTCTCTCTCTCTCTCTCTCTCTCTCTCTCTCTCTCTCTCTCTCTCTCTCTCTCTCTCTCTCTCTCTCTCTCTCTCTCTCTCTCTCTCTCTCTCTCTCTCTCTGTCTCTCTCTCTCTCTCTCTCTCTCTCTCTCCCTCTCTCCCTCTCTCTCTGTCTCTGTCTCTGTCTCTGTCTCTCTCTCTCTCCCTCTCTCTCTCTCTCTCTCTCTCTCTCTCTCTCTGTATCTCTCTTTCTCGCTCTCTCCCTCACTCTCTCTCTCCTTAGTTCTGTCTCTCTCTTCTATTTTCTCTTCGTAAAATGTGACAAAACCTCAATCAACAGAAGAATAAAAACCTCTTTTTGTTCCACACTCACAAACACATCATCCATTCTAGCAACAATACAGCAATACCTCTGCCCCAAAGCAACAGCAGTGTATGAACACTGTCCAGTTCACAAAAGCATTATTATTATTCTAAATCTGATTGATCTGCGTCTGTCTCTGATTTTGGCAACAGAGGATGTTTCCTGTGTTCTGTAAAACAGCTCAGGATATGACGCATGACAGTAGCTCCTTTAGATAAAATATTCTGCTAAATGGCATTTACAGTGCCTTCAGAAATATACCCCTTGACCTTTTCCACATTTTGTTACGTTACAGCCTTATTTTAATTGTATTAAATAGTTTTCTTCCCTCAGCAATCAACACACAACACCCCATAATGATAAAGCAAAAACAGTTTTTTAGAATTTTTTGCTAATTTATAAAAAATTACAAAAATGCACTTTGTTGAAGCACCGTTGGCTGTGATTACAGCATCAAATCTTCTTGGGTATGACTCTACAAGCTTGGCACACCTGTATTTGGGGAGTTTCTCCCATTCTTTTCTGCAGAACCTCTCATGCTTTATGTGGTTGGATGGGGAGCGTCGCTGCACAGTTATTTTCAGGTCTCTCCAGAGATGTTTGATTGGGTTAAAGTCTGGGCTCTGGCTGGGCCACTCAAGGACATTCAGAGACTTGTCCCGAAGCCACTCCTGAGTTGTCTTGGCTGTGTGCTTAGGGTCGTTGTCCTGTTGGAAGGTGAACCTTCACCCCAGTCTGAGGTCCTGAATGCTCTGGAGCAGGTTTTCATCAAGGATCTCTCTGTTCTTTTCTCTTTTCATCTTTGCCTTGATCACAACTAGTCTCCCAGTCCCTGCCGCTGAAAAACATCCCCACAGCACAATGCTTCCACCACCATACTTCAGCATAAGGATGGTGCCAGGTTTCCTCCAGACGTGACGCTTGACATTCAGGCCAACGAGTTCAATCTTGGTTTCATCAGACCAGAGAATCTTGTTTCTCATGGTCGGAGAGTCTTTCGGTGCCTTTTGGCAAACTCCAAGCAGACTGTCATGTGCCTTTTACTGAGAAGTGGCTTCCGTTTGGCCACCCTACCATAAAGGCCTGATTGGTGGAGTGCTGCAGAGATGGTTATCCTTCTGGAAGGTTCTCCCATCTCCACAGAGGAACTCTGAAGCTCTGTCAGAGTGACCATCAGGTTCTTGGTCACCTCCCTTGCTCAGTTTGACCGGGCGGCCAGCTCTGGGAAGTGTCTCGGTGGTTCTAAACATCTTCCATTTAAGAACGATGGAGGCCACTGTGTTCTTGGGGACCTTCAATGCTGCATAAATGTTTTTGTATCCTTCCCCAGATCTGTCCCTCGACACAATCCTGTCTCTGAGCCCTACGGACAATTCCTTTGACCTTATGGCTTGGTTTTTGCTCTGATGTGCACTGTCAATCAATTGAATTTGAATCAATAGTTTTTGTCTCATAGCAAAGGGGCTGAAAACGTATGTAAATAAGGTTTTTCTGTTTTGAATATTTTATACATTTGCAAAAATACAAAAATAAAAACTGTTTTTGCTTTCTCGTTATGGGGTATTGATGGGGGGTATTATATGTATAATCACTTTTAGAAAATGTAACAAAATGTGGAAAAAGTCAAGGGCTCTGAATACTTTCCAAAGGCACTGTATATACATTATGTAGTATTACTATAATTTAAAGACAGATAGAAAAGCTCATCCATGTGAAGGAAGGGCAATGTGCAGTACTGCTCAGCCACACATTCAAACCTGATAACAGCAACACATTCAAACCTGCTAACAGCTACACATTCCAACCTGCTAACAGCCACACATTCAAACCTGCTAACAGCCACACATTCAAACCTGCTAACAGCCACACATTCAAACCTGTTACCAGACACATTTTCAGCTTCTACAGGACATTGAATAGCCTTCATTATCTTTGTAAAAGCTTTACCTATTTGCTGGACTTGCGTCAGTGGGAATAGCTGATGTTGTATTCAGCAGTCATTTTGAGTGAGACAGCTTAAAGACACTGTCTGCATCCTCTATGCCTCTTCACTGTGTCCAACACCCCAACATGACCTAGAGAAAGAAACATATATAAATCACTACACAAAGGGCATACAGACTGTATGAATGACTGTGGATTACAGAGGTATGTCTTTGTCGTAGGGATTTTCAGACTATTTCTTCTCATAAAAACTTCTCATCGCCTTTCTTCCTCTCTCGTTCTCTCTTAATAACCTGCAGATCGTCCAGTTCATCAACACATACTATTGAATGGAAGCCACTCCATACGAATGTCTAATTTCCCCAAAAGAGAAAAGCATACCGGTAGAGAAGATACATTCACGGTTTCTGTTGTTATAGCACAACAATGCTTTACCTATTTGAATACAGAGATGTTAGCTGCAAGGACTTTTAGTCAGATAATTTCCAACAGAGAAATGTAAAAACACTGCAAACAATCAGACCCATTCTTCCTGCTGTGCTGCTGACAGTGGGGACCTGAGCGCAGGGTGGTGACGGAGTGAGTGGTGTGTGATTGTGCCATCGTCAGCAGGGCTGGGCCCCAGATCACTACATTGGAGGCAGCAGCTCTCGGGCACACAGGAGTTAGTCAAGATTAATGAAGACATTGGGAGTGACTCCCGAGGTTCCGTATCTAATGGCGGAACAAGGAATGCAGAATGCGGAACACGGGAATGCCATATGGCATCTTTGCCAGTGACATTCCGATCCGGGGAAGAAACACTGGGCTGAGGTAGAGATGAGAATTAACTAGAGCTACAAGCACTGGGCTGAGGTAGAGAGGAGAATTAACTAGAACTACAAGCACTGGGCTGAGGTAGAGAGGAGAATTAACTAGAGCTACAAACACTGGGCTGAGGTAGAGATGAGAATTAACTAGAACTACAAGCACTGGGCTGAGGTAGTGAGGATAATGAACTAGAGCCACAAGCACTGGGCTGAGGTAGTGAGGAGAATTACCTAGAGCCACAAGCACTGGGCTGAGGTAGAGATGATAATAAACTAGAGCCACAAGCACTGGGCTGAGGTAGTGAGGATAATTAACTAGAGCTACAAACACTGGGCTGAGGTAGAGAGGAGAATTAACTAGAGCTACAAGCACTGGGCTGAGGTAGTGAGGATAATTAACTAGAGCTACAAGCACTGGGCTGAGGTAGAGAGGAGAATTAACTAGAACTACAAGCACTGGGCTGAGGTAGAGAGGAGAATTAACTAGAGCTACAAACACTGGGCTGAGGTAGAGAGGAGAATTAACTAGAGCCACAAGCACTGGGCTGAGGTAGTGAGGATAATTAACTAGAGCTACAAACACTGGGCTGAGGTAGAGAGGAGAATTAACTAGAACTACAAGCACTGGGCTGAGGTAGTGAGGAGAATTAACTAGAGCCACAAGCACTGGGCTGAGGTAGAGAGGAGAATTAACTAGAGCTACAAACACTGGGCTGAGGTAGAGAGGAGAATTAACTAGAGCTACAAACACTGGGCTGAGGTAGTGAGGATAATTAACTAGAGCTACAAACACTGGGCTGAGGTAGAGAGGAGAATTAACTACAGCTACAAGCACTGGGCTGAGGTAGTGAGGATAATTAACTAGAGCCACAAGCACTGGGCTGAGGTAGAGAGGAGAATTAACTAGAGCTACAAACACTGGGCTGAGGTAGAGAGGAGACTTAACTAGAGCTACAAGCACTGGGCTGAGGTAGAGAGGAGAATTAACTAGAGCTACAAGCACTGGGCTGAGGTAGAGAGGAGAATTAACTAGAGCTACAAACACTGGGCTGAGGTAGAGAGGAGACTTAACTAGAGCTACAAACACTGGGCTGAGGTAGAGAGGAGAATTAACTAGAGCTACAAGCACTGGGCTGAGGTAGAGAGGAGAATTAACTAGAGCTACAAACACTGGGCTGAGGTAGAGAGGAGACTTAACTAGAGCGACAAACACTGGGCTGAGGTAGAGAGGAGAATTAACTAGAGCTACAAACACTGGGCTGAGGTAGAGAGGAGACTTATCTAGAGCGACAAACACTGGGCTGAGGTAGAGAGGAGAATTAACTAGAGCTACAAACACTGGGCTGAGGTAGAGAGGAGACTTAACTAGAGCTACAAGCACTGGGCTGAGGTAGAGAGGAGAATTAACTAGAGCTACAAGCACTGGGCTGAGGTAGAGAGGAGAATTAACTAGAGCTACAAACACTGGGCTGAGGTAGAGAGGAGACTTAACTAGAGCTACAAACACTGGGCTGAGGTAGAGAGGAGAATTAACTAGAGCTACAAGCACTGGGCTGAGGTAGAGAGGAGAATTAACTAGAGCTACAAACACTGGGCTGAGGTAGAGAGGAGACTTAACTAGAGCGACAAACACTGGGCTGAGGTAGAGAGGAGAATTAACTAGAGCTACAAACACTGGGCTGAGGTAGAGAGGAGACTTATCTAGAGCGACAAACACTGGGCTGAGGTAGAGAGGAGAATTAACTAGAGCTACAAACACTGGGCTGAGGTAGAGAGGAGACTTAACTAGAGCGACAAACACTGGGCTGAGGTAGAGAGGAGAATTAACTAGAGCTACAAACACTGGGCTGAGGTAGAGAGGAGAATTAACTAGAGCTACAAACACTGGGCTGAGGTAGAGAGGAGAATTAACTAGAGCTACAAACACTGGGCTGAGGTAGAGAGGAGAATTAACTAGAGCTACAAACACTGGGCTGAGGTAGAGAGGAGAATTAACTAGAGCTACAAACACTGGGCTGAGGTAGAGAGGATACTTAACTAGAGCTACAACCACTGAATACATACAGTTAACCACTAAGAATATTTCAAAATAACTACACAACGTGGCGAAAGAGTACGAGAGGTCAAGAGGACGAGAGTCAATAGAGTAATAACGATCAATGGAAAAAGTGTTTTTTTCTGTAATAGGGAATTATTGATCATGTTTCGGAGGGGGGAATATGCCTTCTAAAATAGGATATTTGTTATTTGGCCGTTGGCTAGTTTTATTGCAAGGGATTCTAATTGGTCAACCACAGGCTAGGGCTGTGTTATAAAACTACATGCTGTCCCTCGGTTCTGGGGAGAGAATCACTGAGAACAGGGGAGAATGACCATTTACCTCCCTGTTTGATTTGTCCTCTTCGAACAAACCTATTTTCCTCCTCCTGATTTGCTTTTGGGTCGTGATATTAAAGAGTAACATAACTTGCTAACACCACACACAGGTGCAGTTGTAGGTGTAAGGTCCACCGCAGTCGTTTTTATCTCTATATAAAACCATTTCTGGGTAACAATTTAGGTACCTTACTGTTATTGTTTTCAATTAATATGGTCAAAAAGAAACACAAATAGCTGCTTTTTAAAGGGCAATTTCTCAAGCAAGAATTTAGCTAGGACTATTTGGGAGTGGTCTGTGGGGAGGGAAAAACAGAACATTTGCTGTTATTGGCAAAGGTTTGGAACGCTCTTTCTTATTGGTCTTTTATCTATGGTGATGTCACCAGGCATGCCAAAATCCATCCCACTGAAACAGGCTGACATTTCAGACACTCTTTTCAAAAAGCTCTTACAATTAAAGGGCATTATCATCATTTTCACAATTTTTCACAATTTTTCACAGTATTACCCCAACCCCATAGGGTTGAAATACATATAACACACAGAAAATAACCATTTTTGACTGCACTCTGCCTTTAAGAACATGATACGACAATAAGGGAACGCAAACATATCAAAACGTAAAAGCTTGTAATCACTGCACTTACAAACACCATCAGTTTAGCATCCCCCACTGATGCCATAGAACATGAATGTCGTTCTGATCCTCACATCCATTTAGGAGACGCTCTTATCCAGAGCGACGGACATTGATGCATTCTTCTTCAGATAGCGAGGTGAGACAACAACATGTCACGATCGTAGCAAGTACATTTTCCCTCACCAAAGTAGTTATCAGTAAAATCAGTGCTAGTCCTGTATCTCTTCATGCAAGCCCCCCTCTCTATCTCTCTGTCTACCTCTCTATATCTATCATGCCACTGGCATCATTCTCCAGTCCCCCAGTCAAGCCTGCAGTCATAATGGGCCCAATTACAGTCCACTGGGATCTGAGTCTCTATCTTTCAATTGGATCTGTCAGGCCCTCCCAGTGTTAATGCTGGAGAAATATCAATTAAAGTGATTGATCAGGATGTTAAGATGCTATTAAACAGCAGTCTGTAGAGCTGGAGAGGAGCGTAGCTAATTGGACTGGAATGAGAGAGACTCTGAGTATCTGCTAGTGATGCTACTCTGTTCTAGCCTGGTCCCAGATCAGTTTGTTCTGTCTTGCCATCTCCTAACGTCAATCAATCAAATGTATTTATAAAGCCCTTCTTACATCAGCTGATGTCACAAAATGCTGTACAGAAACCCAGCCTAAAACCCCAAACAGCAAGCAATGCAGGTGAAGAAGCATTGTCATGCATGGTAGCCTAGTCCCACACTTGTTTGTCCTGTCTTGCCAATTTCTATGGATGTTGGTCTGCTTGTGCTGTCTAGTCAACTCCTATGGTCATTGTCACATCAAGTCTGGCTAGACAGCCCAAACAGATCTGGGACCAGGCTACATCTTGTGGGGTTAGAATCACTACATTGGCATTGCTGGTACATTGCCCTGACAACTGGGTTGTGTTCAACTGGGTGTAGGATCTTAATTTGAGCGAGTTTGCTACAGCAGGAAAATAATCCTGCAGCAACAGGAAATGTTCATTATTATGTGGATTATAATTCATGGACATTTCTGTAGTGGTTGATACATTTTTCATATGAGAAAATCAATTCTGACATTTTATTAAAGTGGAAATTACAAACTTCAGAACCTTTCAACCCCTCAATTACACGACAAGTTTTCCACTTCCTGAAAGTTCTCCCGCAACACGGTGATCAGAGTAACCAGCTAGCGCATTTGGGTCCTGGGAAGTTGTGGGAATGAAGCCATACGTTTCTTAAAAAGTTTTTTAAATGTTCTGAGAACAGAAGTGAAAATGTAGCCTGTTCTGTGAACGTACATGTTTAGGTTGCAGCAAGGTTCTGATAACATTCTACTATGGTTCCCTGAAAGTTATGCCAGATTTTTTTTATTCATGCAAGCTGTTCATGTTAGTCTATTCAAACAGACCCTATTCAAAGGAAACAAGCACTCGTTAAGGTTAACACAATAGTGGACAGAGAGAGTTTGTGGATGCAGAGAACAGAATGTTTTTAAATAACATTCTGAAATAACATTATTTTATTATTACTACTAATATTATTATTTATTATTATTACTAATGTTTTCTTGTGTTTTTTTATGGAAAGTTTTCTTAGTGTTCTGAGAACATTACTTTAAATTGAACCTTGAGGAAACCTGCAGATAACGTTATGCTTAAGTATTGAACAAACTGGGTGAGATCCTACGTCTGTAGGTGAGCATAATGTACACCATTGTTTGGCTGGCAGTGCTCCAATATAAAACCGATGGGACTTACAGCAGCGGTCATGACTTTTTGTCCTTACACATCCATGTTCATTTCTCCCAGAGTAGTTAGATATCATGGTTGAAGTGAAGAGTATGTATGTCTATAGGAAGAAACACATTCAAGATGAGGATTCTTTTTTTTATGACTTTACAAATGTATTCCAATTAACCCACGTTTTTCTTCACTGTGACTGACTTAAATCAACATTTATTTTTCATTTGAGATTTTTCTTCTTGTTTTGGAAGCCATAGATTGGATATGAAGCTTGAGGGATTTTTCATTTACAGATTGGCAGAGTCAACTTTGTCATCTTTTTAGGATATGTGTCAACAGAGCCGGTCTTATCGCAAGGTGAGGTGGGCTGTCTCCTTCTCTTAAAAGGCTCCTTCCTCTCTTACCAATGCAATTGGATGGATTCAGGCAATAGAGACGGCTAGAGAAGGCTTTTCAGGAAGCAAGCAGCATCTGCTTCACAGACACACGCACACACAGACACATGCAAAAAATGCATGCATTAAACACACACACACATGCCCCCCCCCCCCCCCCCCCCCCCCCCCACACACACACACACACACACACACACACATACACACACACACACACACATTACACACACACACACACACACACACACACACACACACACAGACACACACACACACACGCGATTGTTAACCAGAAGGTTCCATTTTTTTTGCACAGACCATTTCAACATCCAGCGACACATAAGAGGATAACTGTAATTCATGCCGTCTTTGAAGGAAATAGAACATATTTCAACAGAGCTCTTTTATAGCAGTATAATTGTTTGAGGACATAAAGGACTCTTCCCTGTATTGTCGCCACTCTAATCCAAAACTTCAACAGGGGTCAATTAAATCCTAAAGTGTAATTTCATTTAATCCGCAGTCTGGCGTCAAATATTTAGCCTTTTTCCAAAGTCTTGTCATCTCCATAGCCAGAGACCCTCCCTCCCTCCCTCCCTCCATTTCATATTGAAAGGCCTCTCGCTGCTCTATTCTAATCTTCCTTGGCACGGCTTCACACACTCATTTCAATTCTCATTTACAGAGTGATAATCAGAATGTCATTACTGTGTCCACACTGGCCCGATGGAGGGATGAAGGAAAGGAGGGGTAATTGAGTAGCATAAAAGACATTCTAAAAGGGGGATGAATAATAGAGGAAGAGAAAGAGTATGAATGAGAGAAAGGGAGGTCAAAAAGAGAGAAAGAGGGGTTGATATAGAACGAGAAGGGGTGGAGAGAGAAACAGAAAAAGAGGGTGATCGAGAAAGAGGTGGTGATAGAGCGAAGTTAAGGGATATTGAAAGAGGTGATGATAGAGCGAAGGTAAGGGAGATAGAAAGAGGTGGTGATAGAGTGAAGGTAAGGGAGATAGAAAGAGGTGGTGATAGAGCGAAGGTAAGGGATATAGAAAGAGGTGGTGATAGAGTGAAGGTAAGGGATATAGAAAGAGGTGGTGATAGAACTAAGGTAAGGGATATAGAAAGAGGTGGTGATAGAGCGAAGGTAGGGATATAGAAAGAGGTGGTGATAGAGCGAAGGTAAGGGATATAGAAAGAAGTGGTGATAGAGCGAAGGTAAGGGAGATAGAAAGAGGTGGTGATAGAGCGAAGGTAAGGGAGATAGAAAGAGGTGGTGATAGAGCGAAGGTAAGGGATATAGAAAGAGGTGGTGATAGAGCGAAGGTAAGGGATATAGAAAGAGGTGGTGATAGAGCGAAGGTAAGGGAGATAGAAAGAGGTGGTGATAGAGCGAAGGTAAGGGATAGAGAAAGAGGTGGTGATAGAGCGAAGGTAAGGGATATAGAAAGAGGTGGTGATAGAGCGAAGGTAAGGGAGATAGAAAGAGGTGGTGATAGAGCGAAGGTAAGGGAGAAGAAAGAGGTATAGAGAGAGTGATACTATAGAGTGATTAAGAGAGAGATACAACTATAGAGATTCAGTGATGAAGAGAGAGACAACTATACAGATGAAGTTATATAGAGAGAGAGAGAACTATAGAGAGATAGTGATAAAGAGAGAGAGACAACTATATAGACTTATCTATAGAAAGAGAGAGACAACTATAGATAGGCAGTGATAAAGAGACAGACAACTATAGAGAGGCACTGATAAAGAGAGACAACTATAGAGAGTTATTGATAAAGAGAGACAGCTTTAGAGATGCAGTGATATAGAGAAACAACTAAAGAGTTAGTGATAAAAAGTGTCAAGTGTGTCCTGGTCCTATGGTTGTAGGATCTTGATTTGAGACAGTTTCCTACAGCAGGATTAAAGTCCTGCAGCAAAAATAATTTTGAATTATTATGTGGATTGTAAGTAATGGACTTTATCTTTAAGGCAATTCAAATCTGAATTTTCAATGTATTTTAATTTCAAACTTTAGAATATACCATAAATTAGAATTTGCTCAGCATCAAAATAGTGATCAAATTAAGATTTTTTAGTTGTCTTGGAGCTATTGGGTGGCATCACAGTGCTTAACACACACACAAGCACAGCTAATCCCCCTCAACACATACACACACTTTACGTATCCTTTTAACGTCGGACTCGTTTTTCACCCAGAATGCATTACAGGCCTAACAGACATCAACTATGATGTGGAAGAGAAGGAGAAATCAATGGGAGTGTTTTAGAAGGTCAAAGTCAAGCATCAACAATCACTTTATCTGATGCATGTAGAGCAGGCTGCCGGGGTGGTGGTGGTGGTGATGATGGTGGTGGTGGTTATGATGGTGGTGGTGGTGATGATTGTGGTGGTGATGATTGTGGTGGTGATGATGGTGGTGTTGATGGTGGTGGTGATTGTGATGATTGTGGTGATGATGATGGTGGTGGTGGTGATGATGGTGGTGGTGATGATGGTGGTGGTGGTGATGATGATGGTGGTGATTGTGGTGGTGGTGATGCTGATATTGGTGATGATGCTGGTGGTGGTGATGATGGTGGTGGTGGTGATGATTGTGGTAATGATGATGGTGGTGATGATGGTGGTGATGGTGGTGGTGATGGTGGTGATGATGGTGGTGGTGGTGATGATTGTGGTGATGATGATGGTGTCGATGATGGTGGTGTTGATGGTGATGATGATGGTGGTGATGATGATGACGATGATGATGATGATGATGATGATGGTGGTGATGATGGTGGTGGTGATGGTGGTGGTGGTGATGATTGTGGTGTTGATGATTGTCATGATGATGATGGTGGTGATGATGGTGTTGGTGATGATGGTGGTGGTGATGATGATGGTGATGATGGTGGTGGTGATGATGGTATTGGTGATGATTGTGGTGATGATGATGGTGATGATGATGGTGGTGATGAAGGTGGTGGTGATGGTGGTGGTACTTGTGGTGGTGATGATGGTGGTGGTGATGATTGTGGTGATGATGGTGGTGATGATGATGGTGAGGATGATGGTGGTGGTGATGATGATGGTGAGGATGATTGTGGTGATGATGGTGGTGATGATGATGGTGAGGATGATGGTGGTGGTGATGATGATGGTGAGGATGGTGGTGGTGGTGATGATGCTATTGGTGATGATGGTGGTGGTGGTGGTGCTGATGGTGGTGGTGAGGGTGGTTGTGGTGATGATTGTGGTGATGATGATGGTGATGAGGATGGTGGTGATGATGGTGGTGGTGATGATGATGGTGGTGATGATTGTGGTGATGATGATGGCGGTGGTGATGATGGTGGTGGTGGTGGTGATTATTGTGGTGATGATGATGGTGATGATGATGGTGGTGATGGTGATGGTGATGGTGATGGTGATGGTGATGGTGATGATGGTGGTGATGGTGATGATGATGGTGATGATGGTGGTGATGGTGATGATGGTGGTGGTGATGGTGATGATGGTGGTGGTGATGATGATGGTGGTGGTGGTGATGATGGTGATGGTGATGATGGTCAAATCAAATCCAACTGTATTTGTCTCATGCGCCGAATCCAACAAGTATAGACCTTACAGTGAAATGCTTACTTACATGCCCTTAACCAACAGTGCAGTTCAAGAAGAGTTATTATTTTCTACTATGCGTAGAAAATAAACAGTGAGTAGCAGCAGTGTACAAAACTAATGTGTCAATGTAAATAGTCGGGTGGCCATTTGATTAATTGTTCAGCACTCTTGGGGTAGAAATTGATAAGGAGCCTTTTGGTCCTAGACTTTACACTCCGTTACCGCTTGCCGTGCGGTAGCAGAGAAAACCCTCTATGACTTGGGTGAATGGAGTCTTTGATCATTTTATTGGCCTTCCTCTGGCACCGCCTACCATATAGGTCCTGGATGGCAGGAAGCTTGACCCCAGTGATGTACTGGGCCATATGCACTACCTTCTGTAGCGCCTTATGGTCAGATGCAGAGCATTTACCATACCAGGCAGTGATGCAACCTGTCATGATGCTCTCGATGGTGCAACTGTAGAACATTTTGAGGATCTGGGGATCCATGCCAATTCTTTTCGGCCTCCTGAGGGGGAATAGGTGTTGTCGTGCTCTCTTCACAACTGTCTTGGTGTGTTTGGAACATGATAGTTAATTGGTGATGTGGACACCAAGGAACTTGAATCTCTCGACCCGCTCCACGACAGCCCGGTCGATTTTAATGGGGGCCTGTTTGGCATACCTTTTCCTGTGGTCTATGATCAGCTCCTTTGTCTTGCTCATATTGAGGGAGAGGTTGTTGTCTTGGCTGTCTCTGACCTCCTCCCTATAGGCTGTCTCATCACTGTCTGTGATCAGGCCTACCAACTATTGTGTCGTCAGCAAACTTAAGGATGGTGTTGGAGTTGTGTTTGGCCATGAAGTCGTGGGTGAACAGCGTGTAAAGGAGGGGACTAAGCACACCACCCTGAGGGGCCCCAGTGTTGAGGATCAGCGTAGCAGATGGGTTGTTGCCAACACTTACCACCTGGGGTGCAGCCCGTCAGGAAGTCCAGGATCCAGTTGCAGAGGGAGGTGTTTAGTCCCACGGTCCTGGGAAGTGATGAGCTGCAGTCAATGAACAGCATTCTCACATAGGCATTCCTTTTGTCTAGGTGGGAAAGGGCAGTGTGGAGTCGAGATTAGTGTGTCTGAGCCGTGTAGTAGGATTCAATCTTAATCCTGTATTAATGCTTGCTTGTTTGATGGTTCGTCGGAGGGAATAACGGGATTTCTTATAAGCGTCCAGATTAGTGTCCTGCAGATCTAGCCCTTAGCTCGATGCGGATGTTGCCTGTAATCCATGGCTTCTGGTTGGGATATCTACATACGGTCACTGTGGGGACGACGCCGTCGTCGATGCACTTATTAATGAAGCCGAAAACTGAGATGGTATACTACTCAATGCCATTTGATTAATCGTGGAAGATTTTCCAATCTGTGCGAGCATAGCATCTGAGTCATCTGACCACTTCCGTATTGAGCGAGACATGTGTACTTCCTGCTTTAGTTTTTGCTTGTAAGCAGGAATCAGGAGGATAGAATTATGGCCAGATTTACCAAATGGAGGGCGGGGGAGAGCTTTGTGTGTGTGGAGTAAAGGTGGTCTTGAGGTTTTTTTCTCTCTGGATGCACATGTGACATGCTGATAGAAATGAGGTTAAACGGATTTAAGTTTGCCTGCATTAAAGCCCCCGTCCACTAGGAGCGCCGCTTCTGGATGAGCATTTTCTTCTTCGCTTATGCCTTATACAGCTGGTTGAGTGCGGTCTTAATGCCAGCATCGGTTTGTGGTGGTAAATAGACAGCTACGAATAATATAGATGAGAACTCTCTTGGTAGATAGTGTGGTCTACAGCTTATCATAAGGTACTCTACCTCAGGCAAGCCCTATCTCGAGACTTCTTTAATATTAAACATCACACACCAACTGTTATTGACAAGTAGACACACACCCCCACCCCCACCCTCATTTCTATGTCCTGCCGGTACATGAAAAATCTTGCCAGCTCTATATTATCCGTGTCGTCGTTCAGCCACGACTCTGTGAAATATAAGGTATCACAGTTTTTAACTTCTTGAATCTAGGGGGCACTATTTTCATTTTTGGAAAAATAACGTTCCCTAAGTAAACGGGCTATTTTGTCAGGACAATATGCTAGAATATGCATATAATTGACAGCTTAGGATAGAAAACACTCTAAAGTTTCCAAAACTGTACAAATATTGTCTGTGAGTCTAACAGAACTGATATTACAGGCGAAAGCCTAAGAAAAATCCAATCAGGAATTGACTCTTCTTTAGAAAGCTCTGCGTTCTTATGCGTCCCTATTGAGCAGTGAATGAGATATCAACCAGATTCCTTTTTCTATGGCTTCCCTAATGTGTCTAGTGTCACAATACATAGTTTCAGGCTTTTATTTCAACATTGCGTCAGTGGTCAGCTGAAGTATCTCAGAGTGTTTTGTGCGTAAAGGACAAATGCGCCCATTGTTTCTCTCTTTGCTACTAAGAAGCCATCTGTCCCGGTTGATATATTATTGAATAGATATTTGAAAAACACCTTGAGGATTGATTATAAACAACGTTTTCCATGTTTCTGTCGATATTATGGAGCTAATTTGAAATATTTTTCGGCGTTGTCGCAATTTCCGGTCGAATTCTCAGACAAACGTGAAGAACTAACGGAGTTATTTCGGCTACAAAAATAATATTTTTGGAAAAAAGGAAGTTTTGCTATCTAACTGGGAGTCTTGTGAGTGAAAACATCCGACGCTCATCAAAGGTAAGCAATTTAATTTGATTGCTTTTCTGATTTTCGTGACCAGGTCGCCTGCTGCTAGCTAGGCATAATGCTATGCTAGGCTATCGATAAACTTACACAAATGCTTGTCTTGCTTTGGCTGTAAAGCATATTTTGAAAATGTGAGATGACAGGGTGATTAACAAAAGGCTAAGCTGTGTTTCAATATATTTCACTTGTGATTTCATGAATAGGAATATTTTCTAATAATATTTATGTCCGTTGCGTTATGCTAATTAGTGTCAGTTGATGATTACGCTCCCAGATCCGGGATGGGTAGTTACAAGAGGTTTTTAATGTCCCTGTGGTAGTATAATCTTGATCGTAGGTTCATCTATTTTATTTCCCAATGATTGCACGTTGGCCAATAGAACGGATGGAGGTGGGGGTTTACTCACTCGCCTATGAATTCTCAGAAGGCAGCCCGACCTCTGTCCCCTTTTTCTCTGTCTTTTCTTCACGCAAATGACGGGGATTTGGGACCGTTCCAGAGAAAGCAGCCTAACCTTTGAGTCGGACTCGTTAAAGTAAAACTCGTCTTCCAGTTTGAGGGGAGTAATCGTTGTTTTGATGTCCTGAAGTTATTTTCTTTCATAAGAGATGGTAGCAGCAACATTATGTACAAAATAAGTAAAAAAATAAGTTACAAACAACGCGAAAAAAAACTAACAAAATAGCATCGTGGCTTAAGAGCATGTAAAACGTCAGCCATCACCTCCACCGCCATTCTACTTAATTGGTGGTGGTGGTGGTGGGGATGGTGGTGATGATGGTGGTAGTGGTGGTGGTGGTGGGGATGGTGGTGATGATGGTTTGGTGGTCGTGGTGGTGGTGGTAGTGGTGGTGGTGGTTGTGGTGGTGGGGATGGGGATGGGGGTGATGATGGTGGTAGTGGTGGTGGTGGTAGTGGTGGTGGTGGTTGTGGTGGTGGGAATGGTGGTGATGATGGTGGTAGTGGTGGTGGTGGTGGTAGTGGTGGTGGTGGTGGAGGTAGTGGTGGTGGTGAGAATGTTGGTGATGATTGTGGTAGTTGTGGTAATGATGGAGGTGGGGATGTTGGTAATGGTGGTGGTAATGGTGATGGTGGTGGTGGTGATGATGGTGGTGGGGATGGTGGTAATGGTGGTGGTAGTGGTGGTGGTGGTGATAATGATGGTGGTGGGGATGGTGGTGGGGATGGTGGTGGTGGGGATGGTGATGATGGTGGTGGTAGGGTGGTGGTGATGATGAGGATTATGGTAGTGGTGGTGGAGATTAAGATGCTGCAATCATCATGTCCTTGATGGAGATGTTGTTGTGCATTGGGCGACGGCTCAGAGTCACTCACTACAGAGTTCCAAACTTCCTCTGGAAGCAACGTCAGCACAAGAACTGTTCGACGAGAGCTTCATGTAATGGGTTTCCTTGGTTGAGCAGCTTCTCACAATCCTAAGATCACCATGTGCAATGCCGAGCGTCGGCTGGAGTGGTGTAAAGCTTGCCGCCATTTGACACTGGAGCAGTGGAAACACGTTCTCCAGAGTGATGAATCACGCTTCACCATCTGGCAGTTTGATGGACGAATCTGGGTTTGGTGGATGCCAGGAGAACGCTACCTGCCAGAATGCATAGTGCCAACTATAAAGTTTGGTGGAGGAGGAATAATGGTCTGGGGCTGTTTTTCATGGTTCGGGATAGGCCTCTTAGTTCCAGTGAAGATAAATGTGAACACTACAGCATACAATGACATTCTAGACGATTCTGTGCTTCCAACTTTGTGGCCTTTTCCTGGTCCAGCATGACAATGCCTCTGTGCACAAAGCGGGGTCCATACAGAAATGGTTTGTCGAGATCGGTGAGAAATAACTTGACTGGCCTGCACAGAGCCCTAACCTCAACCTCATCGAACACCTTTGGGATAAATTGGAACGCCTACTGTGAGCCAGGCCTAATCGCACAACATCAGTGCCCGATCTCACTAATGCTCTTGTAGCTGAATGGAAGCAATTCCTCACATCAATGTTCCAGCATCTAGTGGAAGCATTCCCAGAAGAATGGAGACTGTTGTAGCAGAAAAGGGGGGACCAACTCCATATTAATGCCCATGATTTTGGAATGAGATGTTCGACGAGCAGGTGTTCAAATACTTTTGGTCATGTAGTATACATCTCTGTACATAAAACTGTCCTCTAGGATCTATACATACAATACCAGTCAAAAGTTTGTACACACCTACACATTCCAGGGTTTTTCTTTATTTTACTATTTTCTACATTGTAGAATAATGTTGAAGACATCAAAACTATGAAATAACACATATGGAATCATATAGTAACCAAGAAAGTGTTTAACAACTCAAAATATATTTTATATTTGATATATTCTTCAAAGTAGCTTGATGACTAGCCACCCTTTGCCTTGACAACTTTGCATTCTCTTGGCATTCTCTCAACCAGCTTCATGAGGTAGTCACCTGGAATATATTCCAGGTTTCAATTATTAACAGGTGTGTCTTGTTAAAAGTTAATTTACGGAATTTGTTTCCTTCTTAATGCGTTTGAGCCAATCAGTTGGGTTTTGACAAGGTAGGGGTGGTATACAGAAGATAGCCCTATTTAGTAGAAGACCAAGTCCATATTATGGCAAGAACAGCTAAAAAAGCTAAGAGAAATTACTGTAAAACTTGAAGGTCAGTCAATCCAGAAAATGTCAAGAACTTTGAAAGTTTCTTCAAGTGCAGATGCAAAAACCATCAAGCGCTATGATGAAACTAGCTCTCATGAGGACCATCACAGGAAAGGAATACCCAGAATTACCTCTGCTGCAGAGGATAAGGTACTTTGAGTTAACTTCACCTCAGATTGCAGCACAAATAAATGCTTCACAGAGTTCAAGTAACAGACAGATCTCAACATCAACTGTTCAGAGGGGACTGCGTGAATCAGGCCTTTATGGTCGAATTGCTGCAAAAAACTTTGACTAAAAGACACCAAAAAGAAGAAGAGACTTGCTTGGGCCAAGAAACACGAGCAATGGACATTAGAAATCTGTCCTTTGGTCTGATAAGTTAAAATTTTAGATTTTTGGTTCCAACCACCGTGTCGTTGTGAGACGCAGAGTAAGTGAAAGGATTATCTCCGCATGTGTGGTTCCCATGGTGAAGCATGGAGGAGTAGTTGTGATGGTGTGGGGGTGCTTTTCTGGTGACACTGTGGTTTATTTAGAATTCATGGCACACTTAACCAGCATGGCTACCACGGCATTCTGAAGCGAATTGCCATCCCATTTGGTTTGTGCTTAGTGGGACTGTCATTTGTTTTTCAACAAGACAAGTACCCAAAACACACCTCCAGGCTGTGTAAGGGCTATTTGACCAAGAAGGCGAGTGATGGAGTGCTGCATCAGTTGACCTGTCACGGCTTCCGCCAAAGTTGGTCCCTCTCCTTGTTCGGGTGGCGTTTGGCGGTCGACGTCACAGGTATTCTAGCCGCCACCGATCCATTTTTCATTTTCCATTTGTTTTGTCTTCATTGTACACACCTGGTTTCCATTCCCATAATTATATGTTCTTTATTTAACCCTCTGTTTCCCCCATGGTTTTGTGCGTGTTTGTTCGTTGTAGGTTGGTCTGTATTTGTGAGCTTGATTATTTTCCTTCTTGGAATATTTGTGGTTTTGAGTAAAGTTATATGAATTACTCATCTCTGTGTCCTGCGCCTGACTCCGCCTTACCTGCTACACCTAGACGCCTTACAACCTAGCCTCCACAATCACCCGACTTAAACCCAATTGAGATGGTTTGGGATGAGTTGGACCACAGATTGAAGGAAAAGCAGTCAACAAGTGCTCAGCATATGTGGGAACTCCTTTGGAAAATGATTCCTCATTAAGCTGGTTAAGAGAATGCCAAGAGTGTGCAAATATGTCACCAAGGCAAAGGGTGGCTACTTCAAAGAACATAATACATTTGTTTAACACTTTTTGGGTTGTTACATGATTCCATATGTGTTATTTCATAGATTTGATGTCTTCCCTATTATCCTACAATTTATAAAATAGTACAAAATAAATAAAACCCCTTGAATGAGTAGGTGTCCAAACTTTTGACTGGTACTGTGCATACTCCATGTGTAACTCTGTGTTGTCTGTTCACACTGCTATGCTTTATCTTGGCCAGGTCGCAGTTGCAAATGAGAACTTGTTCTCAACTAGCCTACCTGGTTAAATAAAGGTGAAATTTAAAAAAAAAAAAAAATAAATACTGTATGTTACTTAGAGGTTAAAGTCTCGCTCCACGCTTAGTGTCTGTCATTGGGATATATCCTATACTGAGGTTCCTCTATACGAGCTATAACAACATACTTGTCCTTCTGCATATTAATGTTATTTGTGCTGTGAATATCTCCCTCCCTCCCTTACCTTCCTTCCTTCCTTCCTACCTCCCTTTCTCCCTCCCTTACCTTCCTTCCTTCATTCCTACCTCCCTTTCTCCCTCCCTCCCTTACCTTCCTTCCTTCCTTCCTACCTACCTCCCTTTCTCCCTCCCTCCCTTACCTTCCTTCCTCCCTTCCTACCTCCCTTTCTCCCTCCCTCCCTTACCTTCCTTCCTTCCTTCCTACCTCCCATTCTCCCTCCCTTACCTTCGTTCCTTCCTTCCTTCCTACCTCCCTTTCTCCCTCCCTGCCTTACCTTTCTTCCTTCCTTCCTTCCTACCTCCCTTTCTCCCTCCCTCCCTTACCTTCCTTCCTTCCTACCTCCCTTTCTCCCTCCCTCCCTCCCTTTCCTTCCTTCCTTCATTCCTACCCCCTTTTCTCCCTCCCTCCCTCCCTTTCCTTCCTTCCTTCCTTCCTACCCCCCTCCCTCCCTCCCTTTCCTTCCTTCCTTCCTTCCTACCTCCCTTTCTCCCTCCCTCCCTCCCTCCCTTTCCTTCCTTCCTTCCTTCCTACCCCCCTCCCTCCCTCCCTTTCCTTCCTTCCTTCCTTCCTTCCTACCTCCCTTTCTCCCTCCCTCCCTCCCTTTCCTTCCTTCCTTCCTTCCTACCACCCTCCCTCCCTCCCTTTCCTTCCTTCCTTCCTTCCTTCCTACCCCCTTTCTCCCTCCCTTACCTTCCTTCCTTCCTTCCTACCCCCCTTTCTCCCTCCCATACCCTGTTGTCACAGCGCCAGTCCCCTGTTTGGCCGAGGTGGTGCATTTCCATCTCATTCATCAGTTAAAGACAGATAATCAGAAAGTCATTAGGGTAGCTTGACACCAGCGCTTGGCCCGGGAAGACAGAGTAATTGAGCACCGCAGAAGGGAAGAAAGCAGACACAGCCAAGACCAAGCTATAATGAAGGAGAGGAGAGGAGGAAGGGAAAGGGAGAGAGAGAAAGGGGGGTGGAGAGAGGGGGGATAGGGAGGAAAGAGAGGAAGGAGTGGGGTAGAGAGAGGGGGAGAAATGGTGGAAGAGAGGGAGAGGGAAATATTAAAGGTGTTAGACTGAGGGAATGAGGGAAAACTAGAAAGATAGACACAGTGAGACAGGTGGATTGGAAGAGAGACGAGAGAGTCAGACAGAGAGGAAGAGACAGAATGATAGACAGGTAAATACAGACAGAGAGAGAGAGGAGGAGACAGAATGATAGACAGGTAATCACAGACAGACAGAGAGAGGAAGAGACAGAATGATAGACAGGTAAATACAGACAGACAGAGAGAGGAAGAGACAGAGTGATCGACAGGTAAATACAGACAGACAGAGAGAGGAGGAGACAGAATGATAGACAGGTAAATACAGACAGACAGAGAGAGGAAGAGAAAGAATGATAGACAGGTGATTACAGACAGACAGAGAGAGGAAGAGACAGAATGATAGACAGGTAATTGCAGACAGAGAGAGGAGGAGACAGAATGATAGACAGGTAAATACAGACAGACAGAGAGAGGAAGAGACAGAAAGATAGACAGGTAAATAGAGACAGACAGAGAGAGGAGAAGACAGAATGATAGACAGGTAATTACAGACAGAGAGAGAGAGGTAGAGAATAATGATAGATAGGTAATTACAGACAGACAGAGAGAGGACGAGACAGAATGATAGACAGGTAAATACAGACAGACAGAGAGAGGAAGAGACAGAATGATAGACAGGTAAATACAGACAGACAGAGAGAGGAAGAGACAGAATGATAGACAGGTAAATACAGACAGACAGAGAGAGGAGGAGACAGAATGATAGACAGGTAATTACAGACAGAGAGAGAGAGGAAGAGACAGAATGATAGATAGGTAATTACAGACAGACAGAGAGAGGAAGAGACAGAATGATAGACAGGTAAATACAGACAGACAGAGAGAGGAAGAGACAGAATGATAGACAGGTAAATACAGACAGACAGAGAGGAGACAGAATGATAGACAGGTAAATACAGACAGACATAGAGAGGAAGAGACAGAATGATAGACAGGTAAATAGAGACAGACAGAGAGAGGAGGAGACAGAATGATAGAAAGGTAATTACAGACAGAGAGAGAGAGGAAGAGACAGAATGATATATAGGTAATTACAGACAGACAGAGAGATGAAGAGACAGAATGATAGACAGGTAAATACAGACAGACAGAGAGAGGAGGAGACAGAATGATAGACAGGTATATACAGACAGACAGAGAGAGGAAGAGACAGAATGATAGACAGGTAATTACAGACAGACAGAGAGAGGAAAAGACAGAATGATAGACAGGTAATTGCAGACAGAGAGAGGAAGAGACAGAATGATAGACAGGTAAATAGAGACAGACAGAGAGAGGAAGAGACAGAATTATAGCCAGGTAATTACCGGCAGAGAGAGGAAGAGACAGAATGATAGACAGGTAATTACAGACAGAGAGAGAGAGGAAGAGACAGAATGATAGACAGGTAAAGACAGACAGACAGAGAGAGGAAGAGACAGAATGATAGACAGGTAAATACAGACAGACAGAGAGAGGAAGAGACAGAATAATAGACAGGTAATTACAGACAGACAGAGAGAGGATGAGACAGAATGATAGACAGGTAAATAGAGACAGACAGAGAGAGGAAGAGACAGAATGATAGACAGGTAAATACAGACAGACAGAGAGAGGAAGAGACAGAATGATAGACAGGTAAATAGAGACAGACAGAGAGAGGAGGAGACAGAATGATAGACAGGTAATTACAGACAGACAGAGAGAGGAAAATACAGAATGATAGACAGGTAATTGCAGACAGAGAGAGAGAGGAAGAGACAGAATGTTAGACAGGTAAAGACAGACAGACAGAGAGAGGAAGAGACAGAATGATAGACAGGTAAATACAGACAGACAGAGAGAGGAAGAGACAGAATGATAGACAGGTAAATACAGACAGACAGAGAGAGGAAGAGACAGAACTATAGACAGGTAAATACAGACAGACAGAGAGAGGAAGAGACAGAATGATAGACAGGTAATTACAGACAGACAGAGAGAGGAAGAGACAGAATGATAGACAGGTAATTGCAGACAGAGAGAGGAGACAGAATGATAGACAGGTAAATACAGACAGACAGAGAGAGGAAGAGACAGAATGATAGACAGGTAAATACAGACAGACAGAGAGAGGAAGAGACAGAATTATAGACAGGTAATTACCGACAGATAGAGGAAGAGACAGAATGATAGACAGGTAATTACAGACAGAGAGAGGAGGAGACAGAATGATAGACAGGTAAATACAGACAGACAGAGAGAGGAAGAGACAGAATGATAGACAGCTAAATACAGACAGAGATAGGAAGAGACAGAATGATAGACAGGTAATTACAGACAGAGAGAGGAAGAGACAGAATGATAGACAGGTAATTACAGACAGAGAGAGGAGGAGACAGAATGATAGACAGGTAAATACAGACAGACAGAGAGAGGAAGAGACAGAATGATAGACAGGTAAATACAGACAGAGATAGGAAGAGACAGAATGATAGACAGGTAATTACAGACAGAGAGAGGAGGAGACAGAATGATAGACAGGTAAATACAGACAGACAGAGAGAGGAAGAGACATAATGATAGACAGGTAAATAGAGACAGACAGAGAGAGGAAGAGACAGAATTATAGCCAGGTAATTACCGACAGAGAGAGGAAGAGACAGAATGATAGACAGGTAATTACAGACAGAGAGAGAGAGGAAGAGACAGAATGATAGACAGGTAAAGACAGACAGACAGAGAGAGGAAGAGACAGAATGATAGACAGGTAAATACAGACAGACAGAGAGAGGAAGAGACAGAATGATAGACAGGTAAATACAGACAGACAGAGAGAGGAAGAGACAGAATTATAGACAGGTAAATACAGACAGACAGAGAGAGGAAGAGACAGAATGATAGACAGGTAATTACAGACAGACAGAGAGAAGAAGGAGGAAGAGACAGAATGATAGACAGGTAATTGCAGACAGAGAGAGGAGACAGAATGATAGACAGGTAAATACAGACAGACAGAGAGAGGAAGAGACAGAATGATAGACAGGTAAATACAGACAGACAGAGAGAGGAAGAGACAGAATGATAGACAGGTAATTACAGACAGAGAGAGGAAGAGACAGAATGATAGACAGGTAATTACAGACAGAGAGAGGAGGAGACAGAATGATAGACAGGTAAATACAGACAGACAGAGAGAGGAAGAGACAGAATGATAGACAGCTAAATACAGACAGAGATAGGAAGAGACAGAATGATAGACAGGTAATTACAGACAGAGAGAGGAAGAGACAGAATGATAGACAGGTAATTACAGACAGAGAGAGGAGGAGACAGAATGATAGACAGGTAAATACAGACAGACAGAGAGAGGAAGAGACAGAATGATAGACAGGTAAATACAGACAGAGATAGGAAGAGACAGAATGATAGACAGGTAATTACAGACAGAGAGAGGAGGAGACAGAATGATAGACAGGTAAATACAGACAGACAGAGAGAGGAAGAGACAGAATGATGGACAGGTAATTACAGACAGACAGAGAGAGGAGGAGACAGAATGATACACAGGTAAATACAGACAGACAGAGAGAGGAAGAGACAGAATGATAGACAGGTAAATGCAGACAGAGAGAGGAAGAGAGAATGATAGACAGGTAATTACAGACAGACAGAGAGAGGAGGAGACAGAATGATAGACAGGTAATTACAGACAGAGAGAGGAGGAGACAAAATGATAGACAGGTAATTACAGACAGACAGACAGAGGAGGAGACAGAATGATAGACAGGTAATTACAGACAGAGAGAGGAGGAGACAGAATGATAGACAGGTAAATACAGAAAGACAGAGAGAGGAAGAGACAGAATGATAGACAGCTAAATACAGACAGAGATAGGAAGAGACAGAATGATAGACAGGTAATTACAGACAGAGAGAGGAAGAGACAGAATGATAGACAGGTAATTACAGACAGAGAGAGGAGGAGACAGAATGATAGACAGGTAAATACAGACAGACAGAGAGAGGAAGAGACAGAATGATAGACAGGTAAATACAGACAGAGATAGGAAGAGACAGAATGATAGACAGGTAATTACAGACAGAGAGAGGAGGAGACAGAATGATAGACAGGTAAATACAGACAGACAGAGAGAGGAAGAGACAGAATGATGGACAGGTAATTACAGACAGACAGAGAGAGGAGGAGACAGAATGATACACAGGTAAATACAGACAGACAGAGAGAGGAAGAGACAGAATGATAGACAGGTAAATGCGGACAGAGAGAGGAAGAGAGAATGATAGACAGGTAATTACAGACAGACAGAGAGAGGAGGAGACAGAATGATAGACAGGTAATTACAGACAGAGAGAGGAGGAGACAAAATGATAGACAGGTAATTACAGACAGAGAGAGGAGGAGACAAAATGATAGACAGGTAATTACAGACAGACAGAGAGAGGAAGAGACAGAATGATAGACAGGTAAATGCAGACAGAGAGAGGAAGAGAGAATGATAGACAGGTAATTACAGACAGACAGAGAGAGGAGGAAGACAGAATGATAGACAGGTAATTACAGACAGAGAGAGGAGGAGACAAAATGATAGACAGGTAATTACAGACAGACAGAGAGAGGAAGAGACAGAATGATAGACAGGTAAATGCAGACAGAGAGAGGAAGAGAGAATGATAGACAGGTAATTACAGACAGACAGAGAGAGGAGGAAGACAGAATGATAGACAGGTAATTACAGACAGAGAGAGGAGGAGACAAAATGATAGACAGGTAATTACAGACAGACAGAGAGAGGAAGAGACAGAATGATAGACAGGTAAATGCAGACAGAGAGAGGAAGAGAGAATGATAGACAGGTAATTACAGACAGACAGAGAGAGGAGGAGACAGAATGATAGACAGGTAATTACAGAAAGAGGGAGGAGGAGACAGAATGATAGACAGGTAAATACAGACAGACAGAGAGAGGAAGAGACAGAATGATAGACAGGTAAATGCAGACAGAGAGAGGAAGAGAAAATGATAGACAGGTACTTACAGACAGAAAGAGAGAGGAGGAGACAGAATGATAGACATGTAATTACAGACAGAGAGAGGAGGAGACAAAATGATAGACAGGAAATTACAGACAGACAGAGAGAGGAAGAGACAGAATGATAGACAGGTAAATGCAGACAGAGAGCGGAAGAGAGAATGATAGACAGGTAATTACAGACAGACAGAGAGAGGAGGAAACAGAATGATAGACAGGTAATTACAGACAGAGAGAGGAGGAGACAGAATGATAGACAGGTAATTACAGACAGAGAGAGGAGGAGACAGAATGATAGACAGGTAAATACAGACAGACAGAGAGAGGAAGAGACAGAATGATAGACAGGTAAATGCAGACAGAGAGAGAGAGAGGAAGAGACAGAATGATAGACAGGTAAATGCAGACAGAGAGAGGAAGAGACAGAATGATAGACAGGTAAATGCAGACAGACAGACAGAGGAAGAGACAGAATGATAGACAGGTAAATGCAGACAGACACAGAGAGGAAGAGACAGAATGATAGACAGGTAATTACAGACAGACAGAGAGAGGAAGAGAGAATGATAGACAGGTAAATACAGACAGACAGAGAGGAAGAGACAGAATGATAGACAGGTAAATACAGACAGAGAGAGGAGGAGACAGAATGATAGACAGGTAATTACAGACAGAGAGAGGAGGAGACAGAATGATAGACAGGGAAATGCAGACAGAGAGAGAGAGAGGAAGAGACAGAATGATAGACAGGTAAATGCAGACAGAGAGAGGAAGAGACAGAATGATAGACAGGTAAATACAGACAGAGAGAGGAGGAGACAGAATGATAGACAGGTAATTACAAACAGAGAGAGGAGGAGACAGAATGATAGACAGGTAAATACAGACAGACAGAGAGAGGAAGAGACAGAATGATAGACAGGTAAATGCAGACAGAGAGAGAGAGAGGAAGAGACAGAATGATAGACAGGTAAATGCAGACAGAGAGAGGAAGAGACAGAATGATAGACAGGTAAATGCAGACACACAGACAGAGGAAGAGACAGAATGATAGACAGGTAAATGCAGACAGAGAGAGGAATAGACAGAATGATAGACAGGTAAATACAGACAGACACAGAGAGGAAGAGACAGAATGATAGACAGGTAATTACAGACAGACAGAGAGAGGAAGAGAGAATGATAGACAGGTAAATACAGACAGACAGAGAGGAAGAGACAGAATGATAGACAGGTAAATACAGACAGAGAGAGGAGGAGACAGAATGATAGACAGGTAATTACAGACAGAGAGAGGAAGAGAGAATGATAGACAGGTAATTACATACAGACAGAGAGAGGAGGAGACAGAATGATAGACAGGTAATTACAGACAGAGAGAGGAGGAGACAGAATGATAGACGGGTAATTACAGACAGAGAGAGGAAGAGAGAATGATAGACAGGTAAATGCAGACAGACAGAGAGAGGAGGAGACAGAATGATACACAGGTAAATACAGACAGACAGAGAGCGGAAGAGACAGAATGATAGACAGGTAAATGCGGACAGAGAGAGGAAGAGAGAATGATAGACAGGTAATTACAGACAGACAGAGAGAGGAGGAGACAGAATGATAGACAGGTAATTACAGACAGAGAGAGGAGGAGACAAAATGATAGACAGGTAATTACAGACAGAGAGAGGAGGAGACAAAATGATAGACAGGTAATTACAGACAGACAGAGAGAGGAAGAGACAGAATGATAGACAGGTAAATGCAGACAGAGAGAGGAAGAGAGAATGATAGACAGGTAATTACAGACAGACAGAGAGAGGAGGAAGACAGAATGATAGACAGGTAATTACAGACAGAGAGAGGAGGAGACAAAATGATAGACAGGTAATTACAGACAGACAGAGAGAGGAAGAGACAGAATGATAGACAGGTAAATGCAGACAGAGAGAGGAAGAGAGAATGATAGACAGGTAATTACAGACAGACAGAGAGAGGAGGAAGACAGAATGATAGACAGGTAATTACAGACAGAGAGAGGAGGAGACAAAATGATAGACAGGTAATTACAGACAGACAGAGAGAGGAAGAGACAGAATGATAGACAGGTAAATGCAGACAGAGAGAGGAAGAGAGAATGATAGACAGGTAATTACAGACAGACAGAGAGAGGAGGAGACAGAATGATAGACAGGTAATTACAGAAAGAGGGAGGAGGAGACAGAATGATAGACAGGTAAATACAGACAGACAGAGAGAGGAAGAGACAGAATGATAGACAGGTAAATGCAGACAGAGAGAGGAAGAGAAAATGATAGACAGGTACTTACAGACAGAAAGAGAGAGGAGGAGACAGAATGATAGACATGTAATTACAGACAGAGAGAGGAGGAGACAAAATGATAGACAGGAAATTACAGACAGACAGAGAGAGGAAGAGACAGAATGATAGACAGGTAATTACAGACAGAGAGAGGAGGAGACAGAATGATAGACAGGTAAATACAGACAGACAGAGAGAGGAAGAGACAGAATGATAGACAGGTAAATGCAGACAGAGAGAGAGAGAGGAAGAGACAGAATGATAGACAGGTAAATGCAGACAGAGAGAGGAAGAGACAGAATGATAGA
>NC_048578.1:28819959-28829959 GCF_013265735.2 Oncorhynchus mykiss | reverse complement strand
GTTCACAGCAGTCTATTGAGAAGTTGAAAACGATGGAATTACTCTCCTGAAGTTCCTTGTTGGCTTGGCTGAGTCAGAGAAGGAATGTTTTTTTTAACCACAGGTGGCCGGTGGCACCTTAATTGGGGAGTAGTAATGGCTGGAAGGGAGTGAATGGAATGGTTTGGAACACATCCAACACATTGTGTCCAGGTGCCATTCCATTGACTCCATTCCAGTTATTATTATGAGACGTCCTCCCCTCAGCAGCCTCCTGTGGTTTTAATGTACCCCCTCCCTGGATCAAACACGGACCCCTCCCTCAACACTGCTATCTAGTTCTCCCACACATGTCTGCTGAAACACTCTGGGGGGGGGGGGGGGGGGGGGGGGGGGGGGGGGGGGGGGTGAGGATGTGTATGTGGGTGTCAGCATGAAACAATCAAGGGTCTCAAACACTCAGCTCTGAAAAGCACTTCTCTCAGCAGAACAGTGTGATACCGCTCTCAACTTCTCACCTAGCTACCACTCTCTCACTCTGCAACCCTAGCCAGGATTTATTACCACTCTCTCACTCTGCAGCCCTAGCCAGGATTTATTACCACTCTCTCACTCTGCAGCCCTAGACAGGATATAATACCACTCTCTCACTCTGCAACCCTAGCCAGGATTTATTACCACTCTCTCACTCTGCAACCCTAGCCAGGATTTATTACCACTCTCTCACTCTGCAGCCCTAGACAGGATATAATACCACTCTCTCACTCTGCAACCCTAGCCAGGATTTATTACCACACTCTCACTCTGCAGCCCTAGACAGGATATAATACCACTCTCTCACTCTGCAGCCCTAGACAGGATATAATACCACTCTCTCACTCTGCAGCCCTAGACAGGATATAATACCACTCTCTCACTCTGCAGCCCTAGACAGGATATAATACCACTCTCTCACTCTGCAGCCCTAGACAGGATATAATACCACTCTCTCACTCTGCAGCCCTAGACATGGTATCATACCACTCTCTCACTCTGCAGCCCTAGACAGGGTATCATACCACTCTCTCACTCTGCAGCCCTAGACAGGATATAATACCACTCTCTCACTCTGCAGCCCTAGACAGGATATAATACCACTCTCTCACTCTGCAGCCCTAGACAGGATATAATACCACTCTCTCACTCTGCAGCCCTAGCCAGGGTATCATACCACTCTCTCACTCTGCAGCCCTAGACAGGGTATCATACCACTCTCTCACTCTGCAGCCCTAGACAGGGTATCATACCACTCTCTCACTCTGCAGCCCTAGCCAGGGTATCATACCACTCTCTCACTCTGCAGCCCTAGCCAGGGTATCATACCACTCTCTCACTCTGCAGCCCTAGACAGGGTATCATACCACTCTCTCACTCTGCAGCCCTAGCCAGGGTATCATACCACTCTCTCACTCTGCAGCCCTAGCCAGGGTATCATACCGCTCTCTCACTCTGCAGCCCTAGACAGGGTATCATACCACTCTCTCACTCTGCAGCCCTAGACAGGGTATCATACCACTCTCTCACTCTGCAGCCCTAGACAGGATATAATACCACTCTCTCACTCTGCAGCCCTAGACAGGATATAATACCACTCTCTCACTCTGCAACCCTAGCCAGGGTATCATACCACGCTCTCACTCTGCAGCCCTAGCCAGGGTATCATACCACTCTCTCACTCTGCAGCCCTAGACAGGATATAATACCACTCTCTCACTCTGCAACCCTAGCCAGGGTATCATACCACGCTCTCACTCTGCAGCCCTAGACAGGGTATCATACCACTCTCTCACTCTGCAACCCTAGCCAGGATATAATACCACTCTCTCACTCTGCAGCCCTAGACAGGGTATCATACCACTCTCTCACTCTGCAACCCTAGACAGGGTATCATACCACTCTCTCACTCTGCAGCCCTAGCCAGGGTATCATACCACTCTCTCACTCTGCAGCCCTAGACAGGGTATCATACCACTCTCTCACTCTGCAACCCTAGCCCGTAAATAAGCACAAGGCCAACAGTCATTGTTTTCTGAGAACAATGCAAATACATAAAGACATCTGTATAATCCGACAGATTAATAGGAATATATTGTTCAACATATACACTAATTGGATTATCACCTAAATTACTACATTTCTCTTTTAGAATACCTTGGTAAAACTAGCTAAATATCTAACATAACATAACAGTTCAAGTCCAAACTGTAAGCACTTCCACTGCATGATAATACTCCAATTAACTTTGGTTACCTGATAACACAGCGTGTTGCCATAGCTACAGTAAAATAAGGTCACAGGTCAGGAGATATTCTGGACAGAAAGAGAGTCTCCATATTGTCTTTGATGACATCTCTACATTACCTGCAGTAGGACGGTCTAATTATACTAATCACCTACTACAACAGCTAGGAGTCTAGAATGTTGCCGATAGAGGTGGAATGTGTGAAACAGGTGCAACATTCTGTCAGGATGCAAATTAGAGTAAAAACTTTTTTCCTTCTTCTAGATGAACTCAGAACCCACTAAGCCCATGTCCCCCCCCCCCCCCCCCTCCCACTCTCTCTATTCAATTTAAGGGCTTTATTGGCAAGGGAAACACAATTCCCCATATTATGTTAACGTTGCCAAAGCATGGGAAGTAGATAATAAACTAAAGTGAAATAAACAACAAAAATGTCTCTCTCTCTATTTTTCTCTGCCAAACTCTCCCCTCTCTCTCCTTTTCTCTACCCAACTCTCCCCTCTCTCCTTTTCTCTGCCAAACTCTCCTCTCTCTCCTTTTCTGTACCCAACTCTCCTCTCTCTCCCTTTCTCTACCCAACTCTCCTCTCTCTCCTTTTCTTTACCCAACTCTCCCCCCTCTCTCCTTTTCTCTACCCAACTCTCCTCTCTCTCCTTTTCTCTACCCAACTCTCCTCTCTCTCCTTTTCTCTACCCAACTCTCCTCTCTCTCCTTTTCTCTACCCAACTCTCCTCTCTCTCCTTTTCTCTACCCAACTCTCCTCTCTCTCCTTTTCTCTACCCAACTCTCCTCTCTCTCCTTTTCTCTACCCAACTCTCCTCTCTCTCCTTTTCTCTGCCAAACTCTCCTCTCTCTCCTTTTCTCTACCCAACTCTCCCCCTCTCTCCTTTTCTCTACCCAACTCTCCTCTCTCTCCCTTTCTCTACCCAACTCTCCCCCCTCTCTCCTTTTCTCTACCCAACTCTCCTCTCTCTCCTTTTCTTTACCCAACTCTCCCCCCTCTCTCCTTTTCTCTACCCAACTCTCCTCTCTCTCCTTTTCTCTACCCAACTCTCCTCTCTCTCCTTTTCTTTACCCAACTCTCCCCCCTCTCTCCTTTTCTCTACCCAACTCTCCTCTCTCTCCTTTTCTCTACCCAACTCTCCCCTCTCTCTCCTTTTCTTTACCCAACTCTCCCCTCTCTCTGTTTTTCTCTACCCAACTCTCCTCTCTCTCCTTTTCTCTACCCAACTCTCCTCTCTCTCCCTTTCTCTACCCAACTCTCCTCTCTCTCCTTTTCTCTACCCAACTCTCCTCTCTCTCCCTTTCTCTACCCAACTCTCCTCTCTCTCCTTTTCTGTACCCAACTCTCCTCTCTCTCCTTTTCTCTACCCAACTCTCCTCTCTCTCCCTTTCTTTACCCAACTCTCCCCTCTCTCTGTTTTTCTCTACCCAACTCTCCTCTCTCTCCTTTTCTTTACCCAACTCTCCTCTCTCTCCTTTTCTTTACCCAACTCTCCTCTCTCTCCTTTTCTTTACCCAACTCTCCCCTCTCTCTGTTTTTCTCTACCCAACTCTCCCCTCTCTCTGTTTTTCTCTACCCAACTCAACCCTCTCTCTCCTTTTCTCTACCCAACTCTCCTCTCTCTCCTTTTCTCTACCCAACTCTCCTCTCTCTCCTTTTCTTTACCCAACTCTCCTCTCTCTCCCTTTCTCTACCCAACTCTCCTCTCTTTTTCTCTACCCAACTCTCTCGATCTCTCTCCTTTTCTCTACCCAACTCTCTCTCTGTTTCTGTACCCAACTCTCCCTTCTCTCTCCTTTTCTCTACCCAACTCTCCCCTCTCTCTCCTTTTCTCTACCCAACTCTCTCTCTCCTTTTCTACCCAATTCTCTCTCTCTCCCTTTCTCTACCCAACTCTCCCCTCTCTCTCATTTTCTACCCAATTCTCTCTCTCTCCTTTTCTCTACCCAACTCTCCCCTCTCTCTCATTTTCTCTACCCAACTTTCTCTCTCCTTTTCTCTACCCAACTCTCTCTCTCCTTTTCTACCCAATTCTCTCTCTCTCATTTTCTCTACCCAACTCTCCCCTCTCTCTCATTTTCTACCCAATTCTCTCTCTCTCCTTTTCTCTACCCAACTCTCCCCTCTCTCTCATTTTCTACCCAATTCTCTCTCTCTCCTTTTCTCTACCCAACTCTCCCCTCTCTCTCATTTTCTCTACCCAACTCTCTCTCTCCTTTTCTCTACCCAACTCTCCCCCTTCTCTTATTTTCTCTACCCAACTCTCTCTCTACTTTTCTCTACCAATCTCTCCCCTCTCTCTCCTTTTCTCTACCCAATTCTCTCTCTCTCTCTCTCTCTCTCTCTCTCTCTCTCATTTTCTATACCCAACTCTCTTCTCTCTCCTTTTATCTACCCAACTCTCTCTATTAGACTGCTGTATGTTTGGTATTAGACTTTTGTATGTTGGGTGGTACGGTATTTGACTGGTGTATTCTGGGTGGTACGGTATTAGACTGGTGTATGTTTGGTGGTACGGTATTAGACTGGTGTATGTTTGGTGGTATGGTGTTAGACTGGTGTATGCTGGGTGGTACGGTATTAGACTGGTGTATTCTGGGTGGTACGGTATTAGACTGGTGTATGTTTGGTGGTACGGTATTAGACTGGTGTATGTTTGGTGGTAGGGTATTAGACTGGTATATGCTGGGTGGTACGTTATTAGACTGGTGTATGTTGGGTGGTACGTTATTAGACAGGTGTATGTTGGGTGGTATGGTATTAGACTGGTATATGCTGGGTGGTACGGTATTAGACTGGTGTATGTTGGGTGGTATGGTATTAGACTGGTGTATTCTATTCGCTCTGTTCCAGGCATTATTATGAACAGGTCTCACCTCAGCAGCCCCCACTGTCACCAACTGACTTAGGGGACTCTTTTCAGGGTTTAGTTGTTGGGTCGTAAGAGCTTGGTATTGAATTGTGTCTTCAGGGTACTGTTCAAATGGTTTGGCTCTCCTAGAGCCTGATCTTCCTGCAACTTTGTCATTGGGGGTACAGTGTCTGCGGCCTCTGTGCCTACTCCTACTCCTTCCCCTTTATTTCCTTCCTGATCTGGATCCAGCAGGGCTACTCCATCTGTCGGAGGCCCACACCATCCTGTAAAGCGTGGGAGAGGGAGGATTTCCTTGTCCTTCTGGTACTTTATACCAGGGGAATTGGTAGAAACAATGTAAGTAACCTAATTTATGTCCCTCTAACTGCCCTAAATTATCTCTTGTTAAATACCATTCAAGTAATATGGCTACAGGTTCATCTGTCTCACCTGAAACCGATTCTTGTGGGAAGCTGCTCTAGACCAGCAAGTGTTTACAGTTTGTATCTGGATAATATGTGTGAAATGCTTGATAATGTACGTGATATCAACAGAGAAGTATATTTTCTGGGTGATTTAAAAATTGAATGGCTTTTATCAAGCTGCTCACTCAAGAAAAAGCTTCAATCTGTTACCCGTGCCTGCAACCTATGCAGCTTATCAGTCAACAAATGTTAAGGGTAGTTACAAACAGCACAGGAATGAAATCATCAACATGTATTGATCACATCTTAATAAATGAGGAAAAGGGAATGGCAAATAAGTTTGGCTGCACAACCGATTGGCAAACGTACTGCAAATTGAGAAATCATATGACTAAACTGAATAAAAAGAAGAAACCGCACTATAAAACAAAGTCAAATGACATAAAGAGTGACAGTAAAAAGTGTTGGAGCACCTTCAATGACAAACTCAGCTCCATCATTCAATGAATCAGATGGCTAATTCATTATAAACTGACTGTTATTGCAAACTACTTTAATGATTGTTTCATTGGCAAGTTTAGCACATTTAGGCATGACATGCCAGCAACAAATGCTGACACTACTGTACACATCCGAGTATATCTGACCAGATTATGAAATGCAATAATCCTAATTTCGAATTCTGTAAAGTGAGTCTGGAAGAGGTGAAAAAATGATCTTCATTTTAAGCCTACTAGAAAGTGTGTGCCCTCAGGCATGGAGGGAAGAACAAGAAATTCCTCTTCCTAAGAAAAGTAAAGCCCCCTTTACTGGCTCAAATAGCCAACCAATCAGCCTGTTACCAATCCCTAGTAAAGTTTTGGAAAAAATGGTGTTTGACAAGCTGCAATGATATTTTACAGTAAGCAAATTGACAACAGACTTTCAGTGCACTTTTATAGGGGAAGACATTCAACAAGCACAGCACTTACACAAATGACTGATGATTGGCTGAGAGAAATTGACTATAAAAATATAGTGGGGGATGTTTTGTTAGACTTTAGTGCAGCTTTTGACATTATCGATTATAGTCTACTGCCGGAAAAACGTATGTGTTACGGCTTTACACCCCCTGCTATATTGTGGATGAAGAGTTACCTGTCTAACAGAACACCGAGGGTGTTCTTTAAAGGAAGTCTCTACAACATAATCCAGGTAAAATCAAGAATACCCCAGGGCAGCTGTCTAGCTGTCTAGAGCAAAGCCCGTGTGTTTATGTATGCGGATGACTCAACACTATATACGTCAGCTACTACAGCAACTGAAATGACTGCAAAACCTAACAAAGAGCTGCAGTTAACTAACTGTACCACCCAGCATACACCAGTCTAATACCATACCACCCAGCATACACCAGTCTAATACCATACCACCCAGCATATACCAGTCTAATACCATACCACCCAGCATACACCAGTCTAATACCATACCACCCAGCATACACCAGTCTAATACCATACCACCCAGCATACACCAGTCTAATACCATACCACCCAGCATACACCAGTCTAATACCATACCAACCAGCATACACCAGTCTAATACCATACCACCCAGCATACACCAGTCTAATACCATACCACCCAACATACACCAGTCTAATACCATACCACCCAGCATACACCAGTCTAATACCATACCACCCAGCATACACCAGTCTAATACCATACCACCCAGCATACACCAGTCTAATACCATACCACCCAGCATACACCAGTCTAATACCATACCACCCAGCATACACCAGTCTAATACCATACCACCCAGCATATACCAGTCTAATACCATACCACCCAGCATATACCAGTCTAATACCATACCACCCAGCATACACCAGTCTAATACCATACCACCCAGCATATACCAGTCTAATACCATACCACCCAGCATATACCAGTCTAATACCATACCACCCAGCATACACCAGTCTAATACCATACCACCCAGCATATACCAGTCTAATACCGTACCACCCAACATACACCAGTCTAATACCATACCACCCATTATATACCAGTCTAATACCGTACCATCCAGCAGACACCAGTCTAACACCGTACCACCCATTATCTACTAGTCTAATACCGTACCACCCAACATACACCAGTCTAATACCGTACCACCCAACATACACCAGTCTAATAACGTACCACCCAACATACACCAGTCTAATAACGTACCACCCAACATACACCAGTCTAATAACGTACCACTCAACATACCCCAGTTTAATACCGTACCACCCAACATACACCTGTCTAATACCGTACCACCCAACATACACCAGTCTAATAACGTACCACCCAACATACACCAGTCTAATAACGTACCACCCTACATACACCAGTCTAGTACCGTACCACCCAACATACACCAGTCTAATACCGTACCACCCAACATATACCACTCTAATACCATACCACCCAGAATACTCCAGTTTCAGGGCTTACCAACGACCAATTAGAGTCAAGGAATAAGTCAGTCCTAAATATTTCAAAAACTGAAAGCACTGTATTTGGGACAGATCATTCACTAAACGCAAAAGCTCAACTAAATTGTGTATTAAATAATGTGGACATTGGATGAACACAGAGAGCTAACATAAATTACATGCATGCTAATCACTCCTGCCTCACACGTACTTACAATAAACATTTCCCGACAAGGACATGGGGGAAAAAGAGGGAACACAACACGTATTAGGGAATTGAAACCAGTTGAGTGCGACAACTAGACAAAACAAATGGAACATGAAAAATAGATCGATGATGGCCAGAAGACCGGTGACGTCGAATGCCGAACACCGCCCGAACAAGGAGAGGAACCAACTTCGGCAAAATTCGTGACACACACGCACGAGAACATACACACTATACACACACGTACACATGAACTATGCACTATACACACACATACACATTAATTGTGGATAGATCAGCGGCGTCTGGTAAGACAAGGGGTGATGGACTAGAAAGATGGCTCAGGAGAACAAGGCTGAAGTTATATGTATTCCTAACCAGTTGTGTTTTTTTGTTAGTTACTTTACGTTGTTTGTAAGTATTTTTTTGAAACTTATTTTGTACATAATGTTGCAGCTACCGTCTCTTATGACTGAAAACAACAGAAGTGTGATGACTCACCACAGACTGGCAGAATTCTTTTTTTCCTTTAACGAGTCCGACGAGCCCGACGTGAATGAAATACTGCTTTCCCGGGAACATGCCCAGATCCCCGTCATTTGCATGAAGAGAAGGCGGAGAAGAATGGGTCCGGAGGGCGGGCTGCCTTCTGAGAATTCATAGGCGATCGAATAAACCCTCACTTCCTTCCATTCTACAAGCAACCGTGCAATCTTTGGAAAATAAAATCGATGACCTACACGGAAGATTAAACTATCAACGTGACATTCAAAACTGTAATATCTTACCAACATACAGCTGGCTGGTTATATGCAGTACCGGCAGGATAGAACAGTGGCGTCTGGTAAGACAAGGGGCGGCGGACTATGTATTTTTGCAAATAACAGCTGGTGCACTATATCTAAGGAAGTCTCAAGGTTTTGCTCACCTGAGGTAGAGTATATCATGGTACGCCGTAGACCACACAATCTACTTAAGAGATCTGTCATCTGTATTTTTCATTACATACCACCACAGACTGATGCTGGCACTGAATGAGCTATTTTCCACCATAAGCAAACAGGAGAATTCGAGAGAGGTGGCACTCCAAGTACAGGGCGGCAGGTAGCCTCGTGGTTAGAGCTTTGGACTACTAACCGAAAGGTTGCAAGATCGAATCTCTGAGCTGAGAAGGTAAAAATCTGTTGTTCTGCCCCTGAACAAGGCAGTTAACCCGCTGTTCTTAGGCCGTCATTGAAAATAAGAATTTGTTCTTAATAACTGACTTGCTCGTTGGATGTGGAGGGCTTGCAAACCATTATAGACTACAAAAGGAAGCACAGCCGAGGGCTGCCCAGTGACACGAGCCTACCAGACGAGCTAAACTACTTCTATGCTTGCTTCGAGGCAAATAGCACTGAAACATGCATGAGAGCACCAGCTGTTCCGGAAAACTGTGTGATCACGCTCTCCGCAGCCAATGTGAGTAAGATCTTTAAACAGGTCAACATTCGCAAGGCCGCAGTCATGAAATGCATTACCAGGACTTTCATTTTCAACCTCTCCCTGTCCGAGTCTGTAAAACCAACCAACCAGACCACCATAGTGGTCCCTGTGCTCAAGAACACTAAGGTAACCTACCTAAATTACTACCGACCCATAGCACTCACATCTGCAGCCATGAAGGGCTTTGAAAGTCTGGTCATGGCTCATATCAACACCATTATTCCAGAAACCCTGGACCCACTCCAATTTGCATACCACCTAAACAGATCCACAGATGATGCAATCTCTATTGCA
>NC_048578.1:28776906-28786906 GCF_013265735.2 Oncorhynchus mykiss | reverse complement strand
GATTGACTCAACTTCTCTTTACATGTCACCTTCCACTATTCCCTCTCCTACCCCTCTCATCCCCCCTTCCTCTTTCATCCAATCTTCCACCCCTCTTATACACTCTCACTCCCTCTCCTACCCCTCTCATCCCCTCATCCCCTCTCATCCAACTGCTGTGTAATGGAGCCCTCCTGCTCCTCCTCCCTCTCTTTTCTTGTGTTGCGGGATCTGGGGCGAGCATATAATGTTGTGTATAGATGTAGCAGTATAGTAGCCTTCTCCTCCATTCTTCCTTTTTACATTTTTCTCTCCTCCTTCTGAGTTATCTGCATGTGGGAGTGATGTGTAATGACTCTGCTCTGTCTCTGTCTCTTTCTCTCTCTCTCTCGCTTACTCTCTCTCTCTTTCTTTCTTTCTCGGCTGAGCTCACAATTTCACTCTCTCTCGCACCCTCTCTCTCATTCTCTCCACCCTCTATTTTTCTCTTTCATCATCCCTTCCCCCCTTCGATCTCTCTCTCTCTCTCTCTCTCTCTCTCTCTCTCTCTCTCTCTCTCTCTCTCTCTCTTGCTGTCTCTGTCGCTCTCTCTCGTTCTGTCTTTCTCTGACAGTTGGAATGGAGCAGGACAGGTCATGTTAGTATGATCTCATTAGTCTGCACTTAGTCTCAGAACAAACAGCCAGTGGCCTCCTGTTCTAACAAATGGATACACTCATACACTACCCTAATGTCTCAATTTGTGTGTTTGTGTGTGTCTTTACATTCTAATGCCTCTCCTCTGCTCTCCACAATATGGGCTCCCGAGTGGTGCAGTGGTCTAAGACACTGCATCTCAGTGCAAGAGGCGTCACTACAGTCCCTGATTTGAATCCAGACAATCACATCCAGCTGTGATTGGGGGAATCGCATAGGGCGGCTCTCAATTGGCCCAGTATCGCCGGGGTAGAATGTCACTGTAAATAAGAATTTGTTCATAACTAACTGACTTGTTAAATAAAATAAACATCTAATGAACAAGATCTCTCAGATTTACTTCTTTTTTTCCAAACATCACATTTAGATGTTGCTCCAAATGTCAAATTCTGAGGTATTTTAAACAGCCCGTGTTGCTCCTCCTGCTGCAGCTGCCCCCTGGGTTGCTCCTCCTGCTACAGCTGGCCCCCGGTTGCTCCTCCTGATGCAGCTGCACCCTGTGTTGCTCCTCCTGCTGCAGCTGCACCCTGTGTTGCTCCTCCTGCTGCAGCTGCACCCTGTGTTGCTCCTCCTGCTGCAGCTGCACCCCGTGTTGCTCCTACTACTGCAGCTGCACCTGTGTTGCTCCTCCTGCTGCAGCTGCCCCCCGGGTTGCTCCTCCTGCTGCAGCTGCACCCCAGGTTGCTCCACGGCTGTCGTCGGCATCTCGCGGCTGATTTTAAGTTTAGGCATTCATTCCGAATGATTAAAACCCCCTAGAGTCTATTGACGGACCGGTGCGTCAATCTAAGTAATTTAATAAAAAAATTCCCTTCAAAATCCGTCAGTTGAGGATAGAGATATCTGTTTTGCATGAGCTGCAACTCAATCCACCTCAATCTGCCGACAACGCCTTCTGCACCTCAATCCACCTCAATCTGCCGACAGCGCCTTCTGCACCTCAATCCACCTCAATCTGCCGACAGCGCCTTCTGCATCTCAATCCACCTCAATCTGCTAATGGCCGCCTTCTGCACCTCAATCCACCTCAATCTGCTAATGGCTGCCTTCTGCATCTCAATCCACCTCAATCTGCTAATGGCCGCCATCTGCATCTCAGTCCACCTCAATCTGCTAATCGCCGCCTTCTGCACCTCAATCCACCTCAATCTGCCGACGGCCGCCTTCTGCACCTCAACCCACCTCAATCTGCCGACAGCGCCTTCTGCACCTCAATCCACCTCAATCTGCCGACAGCGCCTTCTGCACCTCAATCCACCTCAATCTGCCGACGGCCGCCTTCTGCACCTCAATCCACCTCAATCTGCTAATGGCCGCCTTCTGCATCTCAATCCACCTCAATCTGCTAATGGCCACCTTCTGCACCTCAATCCACCTCAATCTGCCGACAGCGCCTTCTGCACCTCAATCCACCTCAATCTGCCGACGGCCGCCTTCTGCATCTCAGTCCACCTCAATCTGCCGACAGCGCCTTCTGCATCTCAATCAACCTCAATCTGCCGACAGCGCCTTCTGCACTTCAATCCACCCCAATCTGCCGACGGCCGCCTTCTGCACCTCAATCCTCCTCAATCTGCCGACAGCGCCTTCTGCATCTCAATCCACCTCAATCTGCCGACGGCCGCCTTCTGCACCTCAATCCACCTCAATCTGCTAATGGCCGCCTTCTGCACCTCAAGCCACCTCAATCTGCTAATGGCCGCCTTCTGCACCTCAATCCACCTCAATCTGCTAAATGCCGCCTTCTGCATCTCAATCCACCTCAATCTGCCGACAGCGCCTTCTGCACCTCAATCCACCCCAATCTGCCGACGGCCGCCTTCTGCACCACAATCCACCTCAATCTGCTAATGGCCGCCTTCTGCACCTCAAGCCACCTCAATCTGCTAATGGCCGCCTTCTGCACCTCAATCCACCTCAATCTGCTAAATGCCGCCTTCTGTATCTCAATCCACCTCAATCTGCCGACAGCCGCCTTCTGCATCTCAATCCACCTCAATCTGCTAATGGCCGCCTTCTGCATCTCAATCCACCTCAATCTGCCGACAGCGCCTTCGGCATCTGCTGTGGAAGGTTTGTCTCATGTCAAACCAGGAGACATCCCAAAAATCGGTCATCTCACGAACACGTCTGTAGTGTGGAACTAATTTGACCCCACAGTGGAAAGAGGAGATTCTCACCTACCCACTAATGTGACCCCATAGTGGAAAGGGGAGATTCTCACGTACCCACTAATGTGACCCCACAGTGGAAAGAGGAGATTCTCACGTACCCACTAATGTGAACCCATGGTGGAAAGGGGAGATTCTCACGTACCCACTAATGTGACCTCACAGTGGAAAGGGGAGATTCTCACGTACCCACTAATGTGACCCTATAGTGGAAAGGGGAGATTCTCACGTACCTGATTGTGTTCTCTGTTGGGTCTACGACCCCCACAAGTATCACAGGACTCGTATGAAGGTAACCGATGCCGGGAGTATGGTGGTAACCGATACCGTGAGTATGGTGGTAACCGATACCTCCCAGTAACCGACACCTGGGGTTGGTGGTAACCAATACCTCCCAGTAACCGACACCTGGGGTATGGTGGTAACCGATACCTCCCAGTAACCGACACCGGGAGTATGGTGGTAACCGATACCGTGAGTATGGTGGTAACCGATACCTCCCAGTAACCGACACCTGGGGTATGGTGGTAACCGATACTGTGAGTATGGTGGTAACCGATACCGTGAGTATGGTGGTAACCGATACCTCCCAGTAACCGACACCTTGGAGTATGGTGGTAACCGATACCTCCCAGTAACCGACACCTGGGGTATGGTGGTAACCGATACCGTGAGCATGGTGGTAACCGACACCGGGAGTATGGTGGTAACCGATACCGTGAGTATGGTGGTAACCGATACCTCCCAGTAACCGACACCGGGAGTATGGTGGTAACCGATACCGTGAGTATGGTGGTAACCGACACCGGGAGTATGAATGTATCTGATACTGGGAGAATGGAGGTATCTGATACTGGGAGAATGAAGGTATCCGATACTGGGAGAATGTAGGTATCTGATACTGGGAGAATGGAGGTATATGAGACTGGGAGAATGAAGGTATCTGATACTGGGAGAATGAAGGTATCTGATACTGGGAGAATGTAGGTATCTGATACTGGGAGAATGTTGGTTTCTGATACTGGGAGACTGTAGGTATCCAATACTGGGAAAATGAAGGTATCTGATACTGGGAGAATGTTGGTTTTTGATACTGGGAGACTGTAGGTATCCGATACTGGGAAAATGAAGGTATCTGATACTGGGAGAATGTTGGTAACTGATACTGGGAGAATGTTGGTATCTGATACTGGGAGAATGAAGGTATCTGATACTGGGAGAATGTTGATATCTGATACTGGGAGAATGAAGGTATCTGATACTGGGAGAATGTACGTAACTGATACTGGGAGAATGTTGGTATCTGATACTGGGAGAATGTAGGTATCCGATGAGAATGTAGGTAACTGATACTGGGAGAATGTAGTTATCTGATACTGGGAGAATGTTGGTTTCTGATTCTGGGAGACTGTAGGTATCCGATACTGGGAAAATGAAGGTATCTGATACTGGAAGAATGTTGGTAACTGATACTGGGAGAATGGAGGTATCTGATACTGGGAGAATGTAGGTATCTGATACTGGGAGAATGTTGGTAACTGATACTGGGAGAATGTTGGTATCTGATACTGGGAGAATGTTGGTTTCTGATACTGGGAGACTGTAGGTATCCGATACTGGGAAAATGAAGGTATCTGATACTGGGAGAATGTTGGTATCTGATACTGGGAGAATGTCGGTAACTGATACTGGGAGAATGTTGGTATCTGATACTGGGAGAATGTTGGTATCTGATACTGGGAGAATGTTGGTAACTGATACTGGGAGAATGTTGGAATCTGATACTGGGAAAATGAAGGTATCTGATACTGGGAGAATGTTGGTAACTGATACTGGGAGAATGTTGGTATCTGATACTGGGAGAATGAAGGTATCTGATACTGGGAGAATGTTGGTATCTGATACTGGGAGAATGAAGGTATCTGATACTGGGAGAATGTAGGTAACTGATACTGGGAGAATGTTGGTATCTGATACTGGGAGAATGAAGGTATCTGATACTGGGAGAATGTTGGTTTCCGATACTGGGAGACTGTAGGTATCCGATACTGGGAAAATGAAGGTATCTGATACTGGGAGAATGTTGGTATCTGATACTGGGAGAATGTTGGTAACTGATACTGGGAGAATGTTTGTATCTGATACTGGGAGAATGAAGGTATCTGATACTGGGATAATGTTGGTATCTGATACTGGGAGAATGTTGATAACTGATACTGGGAGAATGTTGGTATCTGATACTGGGAAAATGAAGGTATCTGATACTGGGAGAATGTTGGTAACTGATACTGGGAGAATGTTGGTATCTGATACTGGGAGAATGAAGGTATCTGATACTGGGAGAATGTTGGTATCTGATAATGGGAGAATGAAGGTATCTGATACTGGGAGAATGTAGGTAACTGATACTGGGAGAATGTTGGTATCTGATACTGGGAGAATGTAGGTATCCGATGAGAATGTAGGTATCTAAAACTGGGAGAATGTAGGTATCTGATACTGGGAGAATGTAGGTATCCGATGAGAATGTAGGTAACTGATACTGGGAGAATGTTGGTTTCTGATACTGGGAGACTGTAGGTATCCGATACTGGGAAAATGAAGGTATCTGATACTGGGAGAATGTTGGTAACTGATACTGGGAGAATGGAGGTATCTGATACTGGGAGAATGTAGGTATCTGATACTGGGAGAATGTTGGTAACTGATACTGGGAGAATGTTGGTATCTGATACTGGGAGAATGTTGGTTTCTGATACTGGGAGACTGTAGGTATCCGATACTGGGAAAATGAAGGTATCTGATACTGGGAGAATGTTGGTATCTGATACTGGGAGAATGTCGGTAACTGATACTGGGAGAATGTTGGTATCTGATACTGGGAGAATGTTGGTATCTGATACTGGGAGAATGTTGGTAACTGATACTGGGAGAATGTTGGTATCTGATACTGGGAAAATGAAGGTATCTGATACTGGGAGAATGTTGGTAACTGATACTGGGAGAATGTTGGTATCTGATACTGGGAGAATGAAGGTATCTGATACTGGGAGAATGTTGGTATCTGATACTGGGAGAATTAAGGTATCTGATACTGGGAGAATGTAGGTAACTGATACTGGGAGAATGTTGGTATCTGATACTGGGAGAATGAAGGTATCTGATACTGGGAGAATGTTGGTTTCCGATACTGGGAGACTGTAGGTATCCGATACTGGGAAAATGAAGGTATCTGATACTGGGAGAATGTTGGTATCTGATACTGGGAGAATGTTGGTAACTGATACTGGGAGAATGTTTGTATCTGATACTGGGAGAATGAAGGTATCTGATACTGGGAGAATGTTGGTATCTGATACTGGGAGAATGTTGGTAACTGATACTGGGAGAATGTTGGTATCTGATACTGGGAAAATGAAGGTATCTGATACTGGGAGAATGTTGGTAACTGATACTGGGAGAATGTTGGTATCTGATACTGGGAGAATGAAGGTATCTGATACTGGGAGAATGTTGGTATCTGATACTGGGAGAATGAAGGTATCTGATACTGGGAGAATGTAGGTAACTGATACTGGGAGAATGTTGGTATCTGATACTGGGAGAATGTAGGTATCCGATGAGAATGTAGGTATCTAAAACTGGGAGAATGTAGGTATCTGATACTGGGAGAATGTAGGTATCCGATGAGAATGTAGGTAACTGAAACTGGGAGAATGAAGGTATCTGATACTGGGAGAATGTTGGTATCTGATACTGGGAGAATGTTGGTATCTGATACTGGGAGAATGAAGGTATCTGATACTGGGAGAATGTTGGTATCTGATACTGGGAGAATGAAGGTATCTGATACTGGGAGAATGTAGGTATCTGATACTGGGAGAATGTAGGTATCTTATACTGGGAGAATGTAGGTATCCGATGAGAATGTAGGTATCTGATACTGGGAGAATGAAGGTATCCGATGAGAATGTAGGTAACTGACACTGGGAGAATGAAGGTATCTGATACTGGGAGAATGTAGGTAACTGATACTGGGAGAATGAAGGTATCTGATACTGGGAGAATGTTGGTAACTGATACTGGGAGAATGTTGGTATCTGATACTGGGAGAATGAAGGTATCTGATACTGGGAGAATGTTGGTATCTGATACTGGGAGAATGAAGGTATCTGATACTGGGAGAATGTAGGTATCTGATACTGGGAGAATGTAGGTATCTGATACTGGGAGAATGTAGGTATCCAATGAGAATGTAGGTATCTGATACTGGGAGAATGAAGGTATCCGATGAGAATGTAGGTAACTGACACTGGGAGAATGAAGGTATCTGATACTGGGAGAATGTTGGTATCTGATACTGGGAGAATGAAGGTATCCGATGAGAATGTAGGTAACTGATACTGGGAGAATGAAGGTATCTGATACTGGGAGAATGTAGGTATCTGATACTGGGAGAATGTAGGTATCTGATACTGGGAGAATGTAGGTATCCAATGAGAATGTAGGTATCTGATACTGGGAGAATGTAGGTATCCGATGAGAATGAAGGTATCTGATACTGGGAGAATGTAGGTAACTGATACTGGGAGAATGAAGGTATCTGATACTGGGAGAATGTTGGTAACTGATACTGGGAGAATGTTGGTATCTGATACTGGGAGAATGAAGGTATCTGATACTGGGAGAATGTTGGTATCTGATACTGGGAGAATGTTGGTAACTGATACTGGGAGAATGTTGGTATCTGATACTGGGAGAATGTTGGTATCTGATACTGGGAGAATGTTGGTATCTGATACTGGGAGAATTAAGGTATCTGATACTGGGAGAATGAAGGTATCTGATACTGGGAGAATGTAGGTATCTGATACTGGGAGAATGTAGGTATCTGATACTGGGAGAATGTAGGTATCTGATACTGGGAGAATGTAGGTATCCAATGAGAATGTAGGTATCTGATACTGGGAGAATGTAGGTATCCGATGAGAATGTAGGTATCTGATACTGGGAGAATGTAGGTATCTGATACCGGGAGAATGGAGGTAGTTTTGTGCCTACCCCAAAAAAGTGGTCAAATATGCGTAAAAAAAGACATATATTCTGATCTTTCTTATATCTATATAGGACAGACACTTCAAAACCTTGTTCCTTATGATTTACCTTTTGACAGTCATTTTTGCCATTTATAAATGTGTTATTCAATGCGTTTTGTGGGCTATAGTAGTAAAGGCCAAATGTAATATTTTATCAAATATTTTCGTGGGATTTTTTTTTTATACCTAAATGCGTCCTAAAATTCAAAATCAAATAGCTAAATGATCCATAGTATGAGTTTTGAAAGAAAACCAATACTATTTATGCTATCTTAAAAAAACTTTAAAACAGTTTCATATGTCAACTTAGAACTCCTAAATTGATAGCAGTTTGTTTCTGCAATTTTACAGCGAGTTAGCGACGTCACATGTTGATATTGACTTTGGTATTATTGCGTGTAATGACCAGACTGAGAGCACTGCATTGTGGGTTTTGCAGTCCACTTTGGCTGCAACAGATTTCCACAACGATTTTCACATGTTGCCCCCAATCTCATTATAACGACGAAATTAAACATTTGTTCACGAAAAACGTTCTCACATATTAGAGATATTCAACTGTGTAAATTATAGTAATTTGTGGTTTTGGGTAGATTATTCCTTTTAATTTTAGTATAGGATTTATTGATTTTTTAACTATCCTAAACCATCCATCATCCACAACGCCCTACCAAAACAGAAGCCTACTTGATGGCAATAGCACTCACTGTTGCCCCTAGTGGCCGGTTTTGAAGGCATCTCCCAACATCCTGGGTACCTGGACAACATTGCTGACTAGTACACTCTTCAGCTTTCACTACCCTAATGTTCTCCACCTAATGTTCTCTCTCTCGCTTCTTCATTCTCCTTAGCACCTACTTCAGATCTCATCTCTCTCCCCAGACAGCTCAGTTCTACCTAATGTCCTGAGAGGAGATAGAAGAGTGCATCCTATTCACATCAGTCACTCAGGTAATGCAAGTCCATGTCTCCCAATATATTTGCCTCTTTAAATAGTTCTCTCATTTCCTCTCCTCTGTTATATTCAGTTTCCTCACTTGGTTTCTTCTTCTTCCTTGAGTGCCTGGGTGGCACTGTGTTCTGTGCATCATTTTAACCCCCCGTCTCTCTATTGTTTCTCTCTCTCCTCCTCCTGCCCTGTCTCTCCCTCTTAATTTTGCTCACTCATCTCTTTCTCCACTCTCTCTCTCTCTCCACCCCCTCTCTCTACAATGCTCTACTCCCTCCCTCCCTCCCTCCATCCCTCCCTCTACCTGTCTCTCTCCCTCTCCCTGTCCCCCTTCTCAGTGTTAATCTCTGAGATGGAGGTCTGTCACACAGACAGCTCAGAGCATTACAGTTCATTTCCTGACTTAATGTGAATGGAGAACATCCATTAAGTTTCACTCATTACCTTTCAGACCATAACATCCTTACATAACATCCTTACTCCGTGGACAAGTCATTCCCTCCATATCCCTATCCTTATTCCGTGGACAAGTCATTCCCTCCATATCCCTATCCTTACTCCATGGACAAGTCATTCCCTCCATATCCCTATCCTTACTCCGTGGACAAGTCATTCCCACCATATCCCTATCCTTACTCCATGGACAAGTCATTCGCTCCATATCCCTATCCTTACTCCGTGGACAAGTCATTCGCTCCATATCCCTATCCTTACTCCATGGCCAAGTCATTCCCTCCATATCCCTATCCTTACTCCATGGACAAGTCATTCGCTCCATATCCCTATCCTTACTCCGTGGACAAGTAATTCGCTCCATATCCCTATCCTTACTCCGTGGACATGTCATTCGCTCCACATCCCTATCCTTACTCCATGGACAAGTCATTCCCTCCATATCCCTATCCTTACTCCGTGGACAAGTAATTCGCTCCATATCCCTATCCTTACTCCGTGGACATGTCATTCGCTCCACATCCCTATCCTTACTCCATGGACAAGTCATTCCCTCCATATCCCTATCCTTACTCCGTGGACAAGTCATTCCCTCCATATCCCTATCCTTACTCCATGGACAAGTCATTCCCTCCATATCCCTATCCTTACTCCAT
>NC_048578.1:28734406-28774406 GCF_013265735.2 Oncorhynchus mykiss | reverse complement strand
CTAGGAAACAACATGGTGAGGTCTCTAGTCTACAGCACCATGCTTCCTAGCAGAGAGAACTAGTGTAGAGCTGGACTAGGAAACAACATGGTGAGGTCTCTAGTCTACAGCATAACGCTTCCTAGCAGAGAGAACTAGTGTAGAGCTGGACTAGGAAACAACATGGTGAGGTCTCTAGTCTACAGCACCATGCTTCCTAGCAGAGAGAACTAGTGTAGAGCTGGACTAGGAAACAACATGGTGAGGTCTCTAGTCTACAGCACCATGCTTCCTAGCAGAGAGAACTAGTGTAGAGCTGGACTAGGAAGCAACATGGTGAGGTCTCTAGTCTACAGCACCATGCTTCCTAGCAGAGAGAACTAGTGTAGAGCTGGACTAGGAAACAACATGGTGAGGTCTCTAGTCTACAGCACCATGCTTCCTAGCAGAGAGAACTAGTGTAGAGCTGAACCAGGAAACAACATGGTGAGGTCTCTAGTCTACAGCACCATGCTTCCTAGCAGAGAGAACTAGTGTAGAGCTGAACCAGGAAACAACATGGTGAGGTCTCTAGTCTACAGCACCATGCTTCCTAGCAGAGAGAACTAGTGTAGAGCTGAACCAGGAAACAACATGGTGAGGTTTCTAGTCTACAGCACCATGCTTCCTAGCAGAGAGAACTAGTGTAGAGCTGGACCAGGAAACAACATGGTGAGGTTTCTAGTCTACAGCACCATGCTTCCTAGCAGAGAGAACTAGTGTAGAGCTGGACCAGGAAACAACATGGTGAGGTTTCTAGTCTACAGCACCATGCTTCCTAGCAGAGAGAACTAGTGTAGAGCTGGACCAGGAAACAACATGGTGAGGTTTCTAGTCTACAGCACCATGCTTCCTAGCAGAGAGAACTAGTGTAGAGCTGGACCAGGAAACAACATGGTGAGGTCTCTAGTCTACAGCATAACGCTTCCTAGCAGAGACGGAAGGCTTCTATACACTAATGGGCTATTCAGATTGAACATAAATCATCATTTGTTTTCTTGTCAAAGGGTTGAAGAAAATGAATGTGTGTGTGTGTGTGTGTGTGTGTGTGGGGGGGGGGGGGGGGGTGGCGGAAGGTGTGTGTGGAGGGGAGTTGAGGTGTGGAGTGGATGGTGTGTGAATGAGTGTGTGCGAGTGAGTTTATGTGAGAGAGAGAAAGCACATTTCCATATTGTTCCACATTACTGTACATCTTTCATTTACACCGTTCAAAGCAGCTTAGGGGTTCTCCAAGGCCATTTGTGTGCCAGATTCCAGGTTACCCAATGAAACATGGAATAAAAATGGGAAACTGCCAGAGAGACCCCCACAGAACCAAAGGAACCAATTACTATTCCGACGGGGAATTCTAAATTCTGAAACAAGCTGGTTACACGGCACATGACAGGACCTGCTTCAGCCTAAAAAATAGAACTCTAGCCATCGCTAAGCTATTGCAATTATTCCATGGTTACAGTGCCTTGCGAAAGTATTCGGCCCCCTTGAACTTTGCGACCTTTTGCCACATTTCAGGCTTCAAACATAAAGATATAAAACTGTATTTTTTTATGAAGAATCAACAACAAGTGGGACACAATCATGAAGTGGAACGACATTTATTGGATATTTCAAACTTTTTTAACAAATCAAAAACTGAAAAATTGGGCGTGCAAAATTATTCAGCCTCCTTAAGTTAATACTTTGTAGAGTCACCTTTTGCTGCGATTACAGCTGTAAGTCGCTTGGGGTATGTCTCTATCAGTTTTGCACATCGAGAGACTGACATTTTTTCCCATTCCTCCTTGCAAAACAGCTCGAGCTCAGTGAGGTTGGATGGAGAGCATTTGTGAACAGCAGTTTTCAGTTCTTTCCACAGATTCTCGATTGGATTCAGGTCTGGACTTTGACTTGGCCATTCTAACACCTGGATATGTTTATTTTTGAACCATTCCATTGTAGATTTTGCTTTATGTTTTGGATCATTGTCTTGTTGGAAGACAAATCTCCGTCCCAGTCTCAGATCTTTTGCAGACTCCATCAGGTTTTCTTCCAGAATGGTCCTGTATTTGGCTCCATCCATCTTCCCATCAATTTTAACCATCTTCCCTGTCCCTGCTGAAGAAAAGCAGGCCCAAACCATGATGCTGCCACCACCATGTTTGACAGTGGGCATGGTGTGTTCAGGGTGATGAGCTGTGTTGCTTTTACGCCAAACATAACGTTTTGCATTGTTGCCAAAAAGTTCAATTTTGGTTTCATCTGACCAGAGCACCTTCTTCCACGTTTGGTGTGTCTCCCAGGTGGCTTGTGGCAAACTTAAAACAACACTTTTTATGGATATCTTTAAGAAATGGCTTTCTTCTTGCCACTCTTCCATAAAGGCCGGATTTGTGCAATATACGACTGATTGTTGTCCTATGGACAGCGTCTCCCACCTCAGCTGTAGATCTCGGCAGTTCATCCAGAGTGATCACGGGCCTCTTGGCTGCATCTCTGATCAGTCGTCTCCTTGTATGAGCTGAAAGTTTAGAGGGACGGCCAGGTCTTGGTAGATTTGCAGTGGTCTGATACTCCTTCCATTTCAATATTATCGCTTGCACAGTGCTCCTTTGGATGTTTAAAGCTTGGGAAATCTTTTTGTATTCAAATCCGGCTTTAAACTTCTTCACAACAGTATCTCGGACCTGCCTGGTGTGTTCCTTGTTCTTCATGATGCTCTCTGCGCTTTTAACGGACCTCTGAGACTATCACAGTGCAGGTGCATTTATACGGAGACTTGATTACACACAGGTGGATTGTATTTATCATCATTAGTCATTTAGGTCAACATTGGATCATTCAGAGATCCTCACTGAACTTCTGGAGAGAGTTTGCTGCACTGAAAGTAAAGGGGCTGAATAATTTTGCACGCCCAATTTTTCAGTTTTTGATTTGTTAAAAAAGTTTGAAATATCCAATAAATGTCGTTCCACTTCATGATTGTGTCCCACTTGTTGTTGATTCTTCACAAACAAATACAGTTTTATATCTTTATGTTTGAAGCCTGAAATGTGGCAAAAGGTCGCAAAGTTCAAGGGGGCCGAATACTTTCGCAAGGCACTGTACATATCCAACTCTGAGAGGATGTGTTATAGATAAAACTATTAATGTACCAGGGTTATACCTGCCTTTTTCTATACTGTGCCATGCGGAGAGCGGAAACTGCATAAACAGAGATAGAAAGAGGCTGTGCTGTGGAGGCTGCTCTGTGCTATCCTTAGACATAGATAGCCGGGGGCCAAGGCTATTCGCTCTCAGATCATTTCAAAATTGTACAAATTGAGGCACTTCTTTGTGACAACTCTTTGTACTCTAGACCCTTTCCCAATACTTCTTATTCATCTTCTTATTCAATGTGTCTCTCAAGACAGCGGTAACAGCAAAGGAAAATAACTACGCTAGATTGCAACACAGCAGTTGTAGCGAACACAAAAACAGAATGGTCTTCCTTGTAAGGCTATAGAATGTGTTTGAATAGACATAGTGGACAAATTGGTTGGTAGGGAAGGAGCTGGAGATATGGAACATCAATGTAATGTGTTACAGTGTGTTGTTTATGGTCTAGTGATTGGTGGTGGAGGAGCAGGAGATATGGAACATCAATGTAATTGTCACGCCCTGACCTTAGAGATCCTTATTATTTTCTATGTTTGGTTAGGTCAGGGTGTGACTCGGGTGGGAAATTCTATGTCTTCTGTTTCTTTGTTTTTGGCTGAGTGTGGTTCCCAATCAGAGGCAGCTGTCTATCGTTGTCTCTGATTGGGGATCATACTTAGGCAGCCCTTTTTAAATTAAAATCATGAACACTCTCCACGCTACTCTTTCTACCACCAATGAGAGCCGTAACAGAAGATCCCACCAAAAACGGACCAAGCAGCGTGGCCAGGAGGACATGGGAGGACATCCTGAATGGAGAAGGACCCTGAACGCGGGCCAGGAGAGTATCGCCGTTCCGCTCTCGCTGCTTCCATCTGCTCCCTTGGACGGCGATACAATCCTGGCCCGCGAGGAGTTAGGTCAACAACGGAAGCCCGAGAGGCAGCTCCAAAAAATGTTTTGGGGGGAGCACACGGGGAGATTGGCGGAGTCAGGGTTTAGACCTGAGTCAGCTCCCCGTGCTTACCGTGGGAGAGTAGGACCGGTCAGGCACCGTGTTATGCGGCGATGCGCACTGTGTCTCCAGTGCGCATTCACAGCCCGATGCACTCTGTGCCAGCTCCTCGCATTTGCCGTGCTAGAGTGGGCATCCAGCCAGGACGGATTTGTGCCGGCTCAGCGGTCCTGGTCTCCAGTGTGTCTCCTCGGTCCAGGATATCCTGCACCAGCTCTACGCACGGTATCCACAGTTCGCCAGTACAACCCAGTGCGGCATGTGCCAGCTCCCTGCACTTGCCGTGCTACAGGGGGTATTCAGCCAGGACGCGTTGTGCCAGCTCTACGCTCCAGACCTCCAGTGCGCCTCCACGACCCAGTATATCCTGCGCCGGCTCTAGTGATGATCCATGGCACGAGGCCTCCAGTTATGATCCATAGCACAAAGCCTGCAGTGACAATCCAGGGAAAGGAGCCTCCAGCGACGGTCCCCAGTCCGGAGCCTCCAGCAACGGTCCCCTGTCCGGAGCCTGCAGCGACGTTTCCCAGGCTGGAGGCCCCGGCAACGATCCCTGCACCAGAGGCGCCACCGAAGTGGGGGGAGCATCAAGCGGAGCGGGGTCTGCATCCCGCACCGGAGCCTCCACCGAGAGTAGATGCCCACCCGGACCCTCCCCTATAGGTTCAGGTTTGCAGCCGAAGTCCGTGCCTTTGGGGGGGGGGGGGGGGGGGGGGGGTACTGTCACTCCCTGACCTTAGAGATCCTTATTATTCTCTATGTTTGGTTAGGTCAGGGTGTGACTCGGGTTGGAAATTCTATGTCTTCTGTTTCTTTGTTTTTGGCCGAGTGTGGTTGCCAATCAGAGGCAGCTATCGTTGTCTCTGATTGGGGATCATACCTAGGCAGCCCTTTTTCCCACCTTTAGGTTGTGGGATCTTGTCTTCTGTTAGTTACTGTTGCCTGACAGAACTGTGCGTTTTCATTTCCGATTTTGTTATTTTGTTTGAGTGTTTTTTAAATTAAAATCATGAACACTTTCCACTCTGCGACTTGGTCTACTCTTTCTACCACCAACGAGAGCCGTAACAGTAATATGTTCAAATCAAATCAAAAATCTAATAAAATATTATTGCACATGCGCCGAATACAACAGGTGTTTCACCTTACAGTGAAATGCTTACTTACAAGTCCTTACCAACAGTGCAGCTTTATGAAAAAAATTGAAATATAACAAACAATTGAGGAGCAACAATAAAATAACAGCAGCGAGGCTATATATAGGGGATTCTGGTACAGGGTCAATGTTTAGGCTATATATAGGGGATTCTGGTACAGGGTCAATGTTTAGGCTATATATAGGGGATTCTGGTACAGGGTCAATGTTTAGGCTATATATAGGGGATTCTGGTACAGGGTCAATGTGGAGGCTATATGCAGGGGATTCTGGTACAGAGTCAATGTGGAGGCTATATACAGGGGATTCTGGTACAGAGTCAATGTGGAGGTTATAAACAGGGGGTTCTGGTACAGAGTCAATGTGGAGGCTATATACAGGGGATTCTGGTACAGAGTCAATGTTTAGGTTATATACAACGGGTTCCGGTACAGAGTCAATGTGCGGGGGCACTGGTTAGTCAAGGTAATTGAGGCACCATGTACATGAAGGTAGAGGTAAAGTGACTATGCATGGCTTGTAAACAGAGAGTAGCAGCAGTGTAAAAATGGGGAGTGGGGACAACGCAAATAGTCTGGGTAGCCATTTGATTAACTGTTCAGGAGTTTTATGGCTTGGGGATAGAAGCTGTTAAGAAGCCTTTTGGACCTAGACTTGGCGCTCTGGTACCGCTTGCCGTGCAGCAGCAAAGAGATCAGTCTAAGACTTGGGTGGCTGGAGTCCTTGGCAATTTTTTGGGCCTTCCTCTGACACTGCCTGGTATCGAGGTCCTGGACGAAAGGAAGCTTGGCCACAGTGATGTACTGGGCCGTACACACTACCTTCTGTAGTGCCTTGCAGTCGGAGGCCGAGCAGTTGTCATACCAGGCGGCGATGCAACCGGTCAGGATGCTCTCGATGGTGCAGCTGTAGAACTTTTTGAGGATCTGAGGACCCATGCCCAATCTTTTCAGTCTCCTGGGGGTGAATAGGCTTTGTCGTGCCCTCTTCATGACTGTCTTGGTGTGTTTGGACCATGTTAGTTTGTTGGTGATGTGAACACCAAGGAACTTGAAGCTCTCAACATACTCCACTATAGCCCCATCGATGAGAATGGGGGCGTGCTTAGTCCTCCTTTTCCTGTAGGCCACAATGATCTCCTTGCCTTGATCGCGTTGAGGGAGAGGTTGTTATCCTTGCACCACACGGTCAGGTCTCTGAACTCCTCCCTATAGGCTGTCTCATCATTGTCAGGGATCAGGACTACCACTGTTGTGATGTCGGAAAACTTAATGATGGTGTTGGAGTTGTGCCTGGCCATGCAGTCATGGGTGAACAGGGAGTACAGGGGGGACTGAGCACGCACCCCTAAGGGGACCCTGTGTTGAGGATAAGCGTGGCGGATGTGTTGTTACCTACCACTTGGGGGCGGCCCGTCAGGAAGTCCAGGATTCAGTTGCAGAGGGAGGTGTTTAGTCCCAGGGTCCTTATCTTAATAATGAGATTTGAGTGCACTAGGGTGTTGAACGATGAGCTGTAGTCAATGAATAGCATTCTCACATAGGTGTTAATTTTGTTCAGGTGGGAAAGGGCGGTGTGGAGTGTAATAGAGATTGCATCATCTGTGGATCTGTTAGGGTGGTATGCGAATTGGAGTGGGTCTAGGGTTTCTAGGATAATGGTGTTGATGTGAGCAATAACCAACCTTTCAAAGCCCTTCATGGCTACAGATGTGAGTGCTATGGTTCGGTAGTCATTTAGACAAGTTACCTTAGTGTTCTTGGGCATAGGGACTATGGTGGTCTGCTTGTAACACGTTGGTATTACAGACTCGGTCAGGGACAGGTTGAAAATGTCAGTGAAGACACTTGCCAGTTGATCAGCGCATGCTCAGAGTACATGTCCTTGTAATCTGTCTGGCCCAGCGGCCTTGTGACTGTTGACCTGTTTAAAGATCTTATTCACATCGGCTGTGGAGAGTATGTCAACACAATCGTCCGAAACAGCTGATGCTCTCATGCATGCTTCAGTGTTGCTTGCCTCGAAGTGAGCATAGAAGTTATTTAGCTCATCTCGTAGGCTTGTTTCACTGGGCAGCTCGCTCCTGTGCTTCCCTTTGTAGTCTGTTATAGTTTCCAAGCCCTGTCACATCCGACGAGCGTCGGAGCCGGTATAGTACAATTAGAATCTTATTCCTGTATTGGCGCTTTGCCTGTTTCACGGGTCGTAGGAGGGCATAGCAGGATTTATTTTAAGCTTCTGGGTTAGAGTCCCGCTCCTTGAAACCGGCAGCTCTAGCCTTTAGCTCAGTGAGGATGTTCTCCTGTAATCCTGGCTTCTGGTTGGGGTATGTACGTATGGTCACTGTCAGGACGATGTCATTGATGCATTTTTACAGTGTGTTGTTTAGGATTTACTGATTGATGGTGTAGTGTTTATGTCAGCAGAGCATCTGTGTACTCTTGTGTCGGTCAGAGTGGCAAACATATACTATTGAATTCCAAATGGCAGTGGCAATCTCCTACAGGCACTACCTATGGGCCCTCGTCAACAGTAATGCACTATTCAGACTTGTTTTTTGGAGAAGTGAGTGGTAGGACTGAAGAGGATGGATAAGCCTAACTGCCTGCAGAGGAAGAAGAGTAGAAGGAGGAAGAGACCTATTTTGATGGAAAGTTTATTTGAGGATGGTTCTTATACCTTGCTCACAGGGCTTCTCATGTATGGAGGACAAGAGGACTTTATCTGTTTCTATTCTCTCTCCCTCCATCCCACTCTTTCTATTTTGTCTGTCTATCCCACAGATCATTGTGAACAAGCCCCCCGTGTTCAGGCTCTCTGTCTGTGTGGAGCAGGGATGGGATCGTACAGCTAGCCTGAGGACATATCCATGTATTCACAGCTAGATCACCAACTATCAACCACCTCTAACACTAAACCTGTCAGAAACACACACACACACACACACACACACACACACACACACAGACGCACACTACAATAATATTGCGGGATTTTTTTCTGCAATCCACTACAATTAGCAGGAAGTAGAGATACATTGGTGCAGCTGAAAAAAAATGAGGCATACATTTCTAATCTGATTATTATACTTAGATCATAATTTGAAAATTGTACCTTTTCAATAAACCATGTTTTCAGAGAATTAAAATGATAAAACGTTTTTTATTTCTTCGGACTAATCCTTAATCTGTCTAAACACTTGACGGGGGATTGACAGCGGTTCAGAGAGAAGCAGCAAGAGAGAGAGAGGTCTTAGCTGAGCTCTGTGGCCAAGGGACAGGATCCATTATTGTGTGAAAAACAATTAAACAGACAATTAGATGAGCAGTGAAGAGGGGAAGAAAGGGAAACAATAAATAGTCTTAATACATTGATGCATTTCAGAAGAGCTCATAGGGAGAGAGAGAGAGAGAGAGAGAGAGAGAGAGAGAGAGAGAGAGAGAGAGAGAGAGAGAGAGAGAGAGAGAGAGAAAGAGAGAGAGAGAGAGAGAGAGAGAGAGATAGAGAGAGAGCGAGAGAGCGAGATAGAGATAGAGATAGAGAGAGAGAGAGAGAGAGATGAAAAGTGAGATAGAGAGAGAGACAGAGACCATATTAGAGATACATATTTCCCTCAGATTACACAGATCCACAAAGAATTCGAAAACAAATCCAATTTTGAAAAACTCCCATATCTACTGGGTGAAATTCCACAGTGTGCCATCACAGCAGCAAGATTTGTGACCTGTTGCCACGAGAAAAGGGCAAGAGTGAAGAACAAACACCATGTAAATACAACCCATATTTATGCTTATTTATTTTATCTTGTGTCTTTTAACCATTTGTACATTGTTAAAACACTGTATATACATAATATGACATTTGTAATGTCTTTATTGTTTTGAAACTTCTGTATGTGCAATGTTTACTGTTAATTTTTATTGTTTATTTCACTTTATATATTCACTTTATATATTATCTACCTCACTTGCTTTGGCAATGTTAACACATGTTTCCCATGCCAATAAAGCCCTTGAATTGAATTGAATTGAGAGAGAGAAAGAGAGAGAGAGAGAGGGAGAGAGAGAGAGAGAGAGACACAGAGAGATAGATAGATAGATAGATAGATAGATAGATAGATAGATAGATAGATAGATAGATAGATAGATAGATAGATAGATAGAGGAAAAGTGACAGAGAGAGAGAGAGAGAGAGAGAGAGAGAGAGAGGGGGGAAAGTGAGATAGCGAAAGAGAGAGATAGATAGAAAGCACTTTCTTTCTCTCTCTCTCTCTCTCTCTCTCTCTCACAATCTCTCTATATTTTCCTCTCTCCTTTCTATCTCTCTCTTTTCCTCTCTCTCTTTTAATTTATTCCTCTCTCTCTCTTTATCTCTCTCATCTCTCTTTTCCTCTCTCTCTTTCTCTCTATCTCTCTCTCTCTCCCCCTCTCTCTCTCTATATATTCTCCTCTCTCTCTCTCTCTCTCTCTCTCTCTCTCTCTCTCTCTTTCTCTCTCTCGTCATGATCCACAGTATCATATCCAGAGAATGAGAGAAAACTGAGCGCACAAGAGAGGGGGATGAAAACAGACGAGACTAGAGAGGGATGGAGCAGGCCCAGCCACAGGGGAAACAATGGCCTTAATTATACCAGTGTTTGTCATCAGTCTCTTGTCTGGCCTGTATCCCTGCAGGCCCCTAAAGGCCCCTGACGTCCTTTGTTGTTGTGGATGGGGAATTAGACGAACACAGCGTGTGTCTGAGGAATGACTGTGGTGAATTTAACCACTAGTTACCAGCAGTAGTTCACATCAACATGGGAGAGAAGATAAGGGAGAATAGAAAACATAGAACAGAACATATAGAATTACAACTAGATATTCATTCCAACTAACGCCATCATTGAAAGGGCAAGACTCTCCATAATCCCGTTGCCTGAAGTTAAGGCGAATGTCTCAATTTTCTTTGGAGATTGTGTTGGATACAACCCACTGAACTGTGAGTAAAGACAGACACTGTCTTTGATATGATGAGAAAGAACATCAGCAAACAATGCAATGTGGAAGCAAAGAGACCTTACAAGGACTCTCCACTGGTACCAGCGCTGACAAAACATTGCAGCATTACCTCTCTGTTTATTAATGTCTGTGAGCTAAAGAGCCTCTCTCTCTCTCTCTCTGTCTGTCTGTCTGTCTGTCTGTCTGTCTGTCTGTCTGTCTGTCTGTCTGTCTGTCTGTCTGTCTGTCTGTCTGTCTCTCTCTCTCTCTCTCTCTCGCTCTCTCTCTCTCTCTCTCTCTCTCCCTCCCTCCCTCCCTCCCTCCCTCCCTCCCTCCCTCCCTCTCAGTGGTCCCCATCGGCGTAGCTGCTTGTAATTGAGTATTAATGAAATAAGATGACTGGGTCTGTCCTGTATGTGTCACGATCAGGGTCTCTGTGGTGAAACGCTGGTGTTTTCATCTCTCTCTCTCTCTCTCTCTCTCTCTCTCTCTCTCTCTCTCCCTCTCTCTCTCTCTCTCTCTCTCTCTCCTCTCTCGCTGTCTTTCTCTTTCTTGGTCTCTCGTTCTACTGTTTTAGAGGACTTCGTTATCTATTATGTATGAAGGATTAGTCTCCCCTGTTTTGTTCCCTCCAGTGCTGTGTGTGTGTGTGTGTGTTTGTGTGTGTGTGTGTGTGTATGTGTGTGTGTGTATGTGTATTTGTGTACGTGAAAGAAGGGGCTCACAGGCGGCCTTGACTCACCGCCTCCAAACAGGTGTGTACCCCCCCCCCGGTCCCTGTCCTGTTTAACCTTGGAGCAGGAACAGAACGTTCTGGTAAGGGTGTAGGTGGACACAGGTGGGCTTCTCCACTGCAGCTGAGGCTGAGGATGGAGCTGGGGCAGAGGATGGAGCTGGGGCAGAGGATGGAGCTGGGGCTGAGGATGGAGCTGGGGCTGAGGATGATGCTGGGGCTGAGGATGGAGCTGGGGCTGAGGATGGAGCTGGGGATGAGGATGGAGCTGGAGCAGAGGATGGAGCTGGGGCTGAGGATGGAGCTGGGGCAGAGGATGGAGCTGGGGCAGAGGATGGAGCTAGGGCAGAGGATGGAGCTGGGACTGAGGATGGAGCTAGGGCAGAGGATGGAGCTGGGACTGAGGATGGAGCTGGGGCAGAGGATGGAGCTGGGACTGAGGATGGAGCTGGGGCTGAGGATGGAGCTAGGGCAGAGGATGGAGCTGGGGCAGAGGATGGAGCTGGGGCAGAGGATGGAGCTGGGGCAGAGGATGGAGCTGGGGCAGAGGATGGAGCTGGGACTGAGGATGGAGCTGGGGCAGAGGATGGAGCTGGGGCTGAGGATGGAGCTGGGGCAGAGGATGGAGCTGGGACTGAGGATGGAGCTGGGGCAGAGGATGGAGCTGGGGCAGAGGATGGAGCTGGGGCAGAGGATGGAGCTGGGGCAGAGGATGGAGCTGGGGCTGAGGATGGAGCTGGGACTAAGGATGGAGATGGGACTGAGGAAGGAGCTGGGGCAGAGGATGGAGCTGGGGCTGAGGTAGATACACACACACACGTACGGAACACACACACTAAACAGGAGTAGGGGGACTAGCAACGGCTGAGATTGTTTTGTTATATATGCATTATAAATATGAATAAAAGTCCCTTGACGGGCCACGGTTCTGCTATGCTCCTGTAATCTCTCACAATAGAAAGCCAAGGCTCCTAACCATGACAGAGGGAGGAGGAAATAGAGAGAGAGGGAGGAGGGTGAGAGAGGGAGGGAGGGTGAAAGAGGAGCCTAGAGAGAGAGAGGGAGAAGGGGAGAGAGAGAGAGGGAGGGAGGGAGAGAGAGGGGCCGAGAGAGAGAGAGGGAGAGAGAGGGGCCGAGAGAGAGAAAGGGAGAAGGGGAGAGAGAGAGGGAGAAGGGGAGATAGAGAGGGAGAAGGGGAGAGAGAGAGGGAGGGAGGGAGAGAGAGGGTCCGAGAGAGAGAGAGGGAGAAAGGAAGACAGAGAGGGAGAAGGGGAGAGAGAGAGGGAGAGAGGGAGAGAGAGAAGGAGAGAGGGAGAGAGAGAGAGAGAGAGGGAAAACATGGCCTTTGTGATTTATCATTCGGGAAATGTCTGAGAAGTGGAGAAGGTCTGTAATCCATCAAGATTATTTTAGTATTCAATTCTTTAGGATACTCTGCACTCCCTCCATGTGGTCCTCTGTCCACTTTCATCTGATACATAAGTAGATAACAGACCAAGTTTGTATCCCAAATAGTTGTGATGTAAACTACTCAAGTAAAAATACTTTAAATCAAATCAAATCAAACTTTATTTGTCACATGCGCTGAATACAACAAGTGTAGACTTTACCGTGAAATGCTAACTAACAAGCCCTTAACCAACAGTGCAGTTCAAGAAGAAGAAAATATTTACCAAATAGACTAAGATAAAAAGTAATAATAAAAAGTAACACAATAAGAATAACAATAATGAGGTTAAATACAGGGGGCACCGGTACCGAGTCAGTGTGCGGGGGTACAGGTTAGTAATGAGGTTATATACAGGGGGTACTGGTACTGAGTCAGTGTGCGGGGGTACAGGTTAGTAATGAGGTTATATACAGGGGGCACCGGTACCGAGTCAGTGTGCGGGGGTACAGGTTAGTAATGAGGTTATATACAGGGGGTACCAGTACCGAGTCAGTGTGCGGGGGTACAGGTTAGTAATGAGGTTATATACAGGGGGCACCGGTACGGAGTCAGTGTGCGGGGTACAGGTTAGTAATGAGGTTATATACAGGGGGCACCGGTACCGAGTCAGTGTGCGGGGGTACAGGTTAGTAATGAGGTTATATACAGGGGGCACCGGTACCGAGTCAGTGTGCGGGGGTACAGGTTAGTAATGAGGTTATATACAGGGGGTACTGGTACTGAGTCAGTGTGCGGGGGTACAGGTTAGTAATGAGGTTATATACAGGGGGTACTGGTACTGAGTCAGTGTGCGGGGGTACAGGTTAGTAATGAGGTTATATACAGGGGGTACTGGTACTGAGTCAGTGTGCGGGGGTACAGGTTAGTAATGAGGTTATATACAGGGGGTACTGGTACTGAGTCAGTGTGCGGGGGTACAGGTTAGTAATGAGGTTATATACAGGGGGCACCGGTACCGAGTCAGTGTGCGGGGTGCAGGTTAGTAATGAGGTTATATACAGGGGGCACCGGTACGGAGTCAGTGTGCGGGGTGCAGGTTAGTAATGAGGTTATATACAGGGGGCACCGGTACCGAGTCAGTGTGCGGGGTACAGGTTAGTAATGAGGTTATATACAGGGGGTACTGGTACTGAGTCAGTGTGTGGGGGTACAGGTTAGTAATGAGGTTATATACAGGGGGCACCGGTACCGAGTCAGTGTGCGGGGTACAGGTTAGTAATGAGGTTATATACAGGGGGCACCGGTACCGAGTCAGTGTGCGGGGGTACAGGTTAGTAATGAGGTTATATACAGGGGGCACCGGTACCGAGTCAGTGTGCGGGGGTACAGGTTAGTAATGAGGTTATATACAGGGGGTACTGGTACTGAGTCAGTGTGCGGGGTACAGGTTAGTAATGAGGTTATATACAGGGGGCACCGGTACCGAGTCAGTGTGCGGGGGTACAGGTTAGTAATGAGGTTATATACAGGGGGTACCGGTACCGAGTCAGTGTGCGGGGGTACAGGTTAGTAATGAGGTTATATACAGGGGGTACCAGTACCGAGTCAGTGTGTGAGGGTACAGGTTAGTAATGAGGTTATATACAGGGGGTACCGGTACCGAGTCAGTGTGCGGGGGTACAGGTTAGTAATGAGGTTATATACAGGGGGTACCGGTACTGAGTCAGTGTGTGAGGGTACAGGTTAGTAATGAGGTTATATACAGGGGGTACCGGTACCGAGTCAGTGTGCAGGGGTACTGTCACGACTCCGACCGAAGGTGGCTCCCCTTCCCGTTCGGGTGGCGCTCGGCGGTCGTTGTCGCCGGCCTACTAGCTGCCACTGATTCTTTTCTCCCCTCCTTATGTGTTTCTTGAGTACACCTGTTTTGAGTTGGTTATAAATAGTGAGGCTTTATTAGTCAGCCGGCCCGCCTGGTTCTTTGTGCGGGATTGATTATTGAAACCCTGGTGTTTGCATTAGATGTACATGTTTGTGTATTTAGTGACTGTTTTCGTTTCCCCGTGTCTGGGGCATTTGGGTTGAGTAAGCTAAGTGGGTTGACCGTAGTTCACCGTGTGTGCATTAAAGAAGCACTTTATTGAACTCTGCTTTCCTGCGCCTGATTTCACCCTCATGACACCCAGGACCTTACAGGTACAGGTTAGTAATGAGGTTATATACAGGGGGCACCGGTACTGAGTCAGTGTGCGGGGGTACAAATCAAATCAAATCAAATTTTATTTGTCACATACACATGGTTAGCAGATGTTAATGCGAGTGTAGCGAAATGCTTGTGCTTCTAGTTCCGACAATGCAGTAATAACAAGTAATCTAACTAACAATTCCAAAACGACTGTCTTGTACACAGTGTAAGGGGATAAAGAATATGTACATAAGGATATATGAATGAGTGATGGTACAGAGCAGCATAGGCAAGATACAGTAGATGGTATCGGGTACAGTATGTACAAATGAGATGAGTATGTAAACAAAGTGGCACAGTTTAAAGTGGCTAGTGATACATGTATTACATAAGGATACAGTCGATGATATAGAGTACAGTATATACGTATGCATATGAGATGAATAATGTAGGGTAAGTAACATTATATAAGGTAGCATTGTTTAAAGTGGCTAGTGATATATTTACATCATTTCCCATCAATTCCCATTATTAAAGTGGCTGGAGTTGAGTCAGTGTCAGTGTGTTGGCAGCAGCCACTCAGTGTTAGTGGTGGCTGTTTAACAGTCTGATGGCCTTGAGATAGAAGCTGTTTTCCAGTCTCTCGGTCCCAGCTTTGATGCACCTGTACTGACCTCGCCTTCTGGATGATAGCGGGGTGAACAGGCAGTGGCTCGGGTGGTTGATGTCCTTGATGATCTTTATGGCCTTCCTGTGACATCGGGTGGTGTAGGTGTCCTGGAGGGCAGGTAGTTTGCCCCCGGTGATGCGTTGTGCAGACCTCACTACCCTCTGGAGAGCCTTACGGTTGAGGGCGGTGCAGTTGCCATACCAGGCGGTGATACAGCCCGCCAGGATGCTCTCGATTGTGCATCTGTAGAAGTTTGTGAGTGCTTTTGGTGACAAGCCGAATTTATTCAGCCTCCTGAGGTTGAAGCGGCGCTGCTGCGCCTTCTTTACGATGCTGTCATTACAGGCTAGTAATGAGGTTATACTGTATTTTTTACAACTTTTACTTCACTACATTCCTAAAGAAAATAATAAACACAAATGCTCCATTTGTAAATGAATGTCTGAGTGTTGGAGTCTGTCCCTGACTATCCGTAAAAAATTATAATATGTACAAATTGTGCCGTCTGGTTTGCATAATTTAAGGAATTTGAAATTATTAATATTTTCCAATTTACTTTTGATACTGAAGTATATTTTAGCAATTCCATTTACTTTTGATACTGAAGTATATGTAAAACCAAATACTTTTAGACTTTTACTGAAGTATTATTTTACTGGGTGACTTTCACTTTCACTTGAGTCATTTTACATTAAGGTGTCTTTACTTTTACTCAAGTTTGACAATCGACTACTTTTTCCACCACTGCCAAATGGCACTTAAATCCCTGTCCCAAAGTAGTGCACTAAACAGGGAATAGGGTGTCAGTTGGGACACTCCATTCTGTTTGGCTGAGGCAGGCATTTATACAGCCACACAGTCAGTGTTGTACCGACTGTACCGTATTCTGCTGCTACAATGAAACGACAGGTGGGCAGAGAAACCAAACCACATCTTCAGAGAAAATAGTGTGAAAAGATTGGTCTATTTACACACTGACACGGACCAATGGCATGGCAGCAGGGTGATTAGGACTTGTGTTAGGAATAATAGCGCTCCATGGAGTTACAATACAATCTTTAGAGTGTGAGGATCTTGGTCAAGACATTGTGATGAGATGATTGTTTTTCCTCAGAGTATACGTGGAAAGTGTATTGTATTACAAATCAACAGAAACAGAGGGAGAGGGTTAACTGAAGACTGTCACCTCAAGGCCTCTTAGGGGAAATGAAGGCTAACCATGTTTCTAAATGTTCCTAAAGTCTCATGGACAGATGCACAAAACATAACTAAACATAACTGATATTGTAGCGTCTATCAACAGACTGTGGTATGCGAAGACTAATGGGGAACTTGTTCCCGTGACGATTTGTCGTCACTGATCATTTGGACAAATCACGATTTTTCCGGTGTTTTTTGACCCGTGGAAGTCCTTGTAACTTGCTAACAGAGGAGGTGGAGCCCTGCTTCTGTTCCACATTCTAGTATCTTTTCAAACAAGTCTGCCTCCAGGACATAACTGATCCTGTCTCCAGGTTACTCCTGTCTCCAGGTTACTCTCCGGCCCACAACAAGAGCCATCTACGCCGTCTAACTGGGCGTTCCAAGCCCCAGACATAGCCGTCTAACTGGGCGTCAGAGCCCCAGACATAGCCGTCTAACTGGGCGTCAGAGCCCCAGACATAGCCGTCTAACTGGGCGTCAGAGCCCCAGACATAGCCGTCTAACTGGGGGTGAGAGCCCCAGACATAGCCGTCTAACTGGGGGTGAGAGCCCCAGACATAGCCGTCTAACTGGGGGTGAGAGCCCCAGACATAGCCGTCTAACTGGGGGTGAGAGCCCCAGACATAGCCCTTTCACTGGGGGTCAGAGCCCCAGACATAGCCCTTTCACTGGGGGTCAGAGCCCCAGACATAGCCCTTTCACTGGGGGTCAGAGCCCCAGACATAGCCGTCTAACTGGGGGTCAGAGCCCCAGACATAGCTGTCTAACTGGGGGTCAGAGCCCTAGACATAGCCGTCTAACTGGGGGTCAGAGCCCCAGACATAGCCGTCTAACTGGGGGTCAGAGCCCCAGACATAGCTGTCTAACTGGGCGTCAGTGCCCCAGACATAGCCGTCTAACTGGGGGTCAGAGCCCCAGACATAGCCGTCTAACTGGGGGTGAGAGCCCCAGACATAGCCGTCTAACTGGGGGTGAGAGCCCCAGACATAGCCGTCTAACTGGGGGTGAGAGCCCCAGACATAGCCGTCTAACTGGGGGTGAGAGCCCCAGACATAGCCGTCTAACTGGGGGTGAGAGCCCCAGACATAGCCCTTTCACTGGGGGTCAGAGCCCCAGACATAGCCCTTTCACTGGGGGTCAGAGCCCCAGACATAGCCGTCTAACTGGGGGTCAGAGCCCCAGACATAGCTGTCTAACTGGGGGTCAGAGCCCTAGACATAGCCGTCTAACTGGGGGTCAGAGCCCCAGACATAGCCGTCTAACTGGGGATCAGAGCCCCAGACATAGCTGTCTAACTGGGCGTCAGTGCCCCAGACATAGCCGTCTAACTGGGGGTCAGAGCCCCAGACATTGCCCTCTCACTGGAGGTCAGAGCCCCAGACATAGCCCTCTCACTGGTGGTCAGACCCCCAGACATAGCCCTCTCACTGGAGGTTTCTTTCTACCCTGACCCAACCTGCACCACCACCAACACTACAGACCCACACAGACCCATCACCAACCCATACAGACCCCTGTCTGACCCTGACCCACCACCAACACTATAGACTCCTGTCTGACCCTGACCCACCAACAACAGTATAGACCCCTGTCTGACCCTGACCCACCACCAACACTATAGACCCCTGTCTGACCCTGACCCACCACCAACACTAAAGACCCCTGTCTGACCCTGACCCACCACCAACACTATAGACCCCTGTCTGACCCTGACCCACCACCAACACTACAGACCCCTGTCTCAAGTTCATTGCAACAAACAATAGTACGCAAGTATAAACACCATGGGACCACGCAGCCGTCATACCGCTCAGGAAGGAGACACGGCTGTCTCCTAGAGATGAACATACTTTGGTGCGAAAAGTGCAAATCAATCCCAGAGCAACATCAAAGAACCAAGTGATGATGCTGGAGGAAACAGGTACAAAAGTATATATTACCACAGTAAAACAAGTCCTATATCGAAATGACATGAAAGGCCACTCAGCAAGGAAGAAGCCACTGCTCCAAAACTGCCATAAAAAAAGACAGACTACGGTTTGCAACTGCACATAGGGACAAAGATCATACTTTTTGTAGAAATGTCCTCTGGTCTGATGAAACAAAAATATAACTGTTTGGCCATAATGACCATTGTTATGTTTGGAGGAAAAAGGGTGAGGCTTGCAAGCCGAATAACACTATCCCAACCGTGAAGCACGGGGTTGGCAGCATCATGTTGTAGGGGAGCTTTGCTGCAGGAGGGACTGGTGCACTTCACAAAATAGATGGCATCATGAAAGGTGAAATTTATGTGGATATTTTGAATCTCAAGACATCATTCAGGAAGTTAAAGCTTGGTCGCAAATGTGTCTTCCAAATGGATAATGACCCCAAGCATACTTCCAAAGTTGTGGCAAAATGGCTTAAGGACGACCAAGTCAAGATATTGGACTGGCCATCACAAAGCCCTGACCTCAATCCTTTAGAACATTTTCATGGGCAGACCTGAAAAAGAGTGTGCGAGCAAGGAGGCCTACAAACCTGACTCAGTTACACCAACTTTGTCAGGAGGAAAGGGCCAAAATTCCCCCAACGTATTGTGGGAAGCTTGTGGAAATCTACCTGAAACGTTTTACACAAGTTAAACAATTTAAAGGCAATTCTACCAAATACTAATTGAGTGTATGTAAACTGGGAATGTGATGAAAGAAATAAAAGCTTAAATAAATATTTCTCTCTACTATTATTCTGACATTTCACATTCTTAAAATAAAGTGGTGATCCTAACTGACCTAAGCTAGGGAGTTTTTACTAGGATTAAATGTCAGGAATTGTGAAAAGCTGAGATTAAAAGTATTTGACTAAGGTGTAAGTTAACTTCCCACTTCAACTGTATCATATCAACCAGCATCTACCTCAATCACTTCCTCAAACAGTACACTCTCCCTGGGGCAGTTCTACCCTGACCTGTACCCTCCATTCCACCTGTTGGCCAGCCCTAAAAGCCAATTAGCCAGTAGGCCACAGCCTTATTTCATTGGTCTCAGTTGAACAAATAAATTGAGCCAGGTTACTAGGGACTGTTGCTTAATGCTTCCCCATTGCTGATAATTCAATAAGTGAACAGCTTTGGCCTTGTCTGCCCTTGTGGGGAGAGAGTAAATTTATAAATATATTAATAAATACATATGGATAGAGACAGCCAGAGAGAGTATGTATAAATAGACAAGTGTGTGTGTGTGTGTGTGGGGGGGGGGGGGGGGGGGGGTCAACAGGGCCCACGTTAGGGAATCACTGGTGCTCATCTCTGCCTTCTGGCTTCAATTGTTTATAAGAGGAGGCTGCTCTCCATCTCTCTTCATCTCTCTCTATATCTGTCTCTCTCTGTTATGGGGTTTTAAGTAACCACGGCAACAAAGGCAGCTTCATTTATAGTTTTGCAGTGTGTATGTCTTTCTGTCTGTTCTTCTATTTAAGTATGCATCAAATCACCTCTACACTTTCCCCCCATACACTTTGAGAACAATGCATCTCTAGGAAATGTGTACAGAGTGCAGAGGGAGGAGAGAGAAATGGTGTTGTTGTTGTTTTTCCAGGATAGCTGTGTTAGCACAGCAGCATGCTAGCCACATCATTCTGACTGTCATACTATGGAGGAGGCAGGATATGGTTCTGTTTACAGATTCTAGAATGGGGTATGTAGAAGCATTCTACAACTAGCTCTCACAGGCTCACGTCAGAAATAGACCATGTTTCTCAAACGCCAAATTTCGATGTTGTTTAATGTCAAGTTTACAAATGAACTCAGAAAATCTAAAGGTTAGGGTGAACTTTAGGCATTAACTGTGACATTTTAAGGTTAGTCATTACCTCTCATGGGTTAAGGTAATGATAAAGGTTTGGGATACGCTTAAAACAAAAATCTAAACTTTCTATTGCTGGATTCTAACTTGCTTACGCGCATCTGCCTTCCCCGTCCACAATGCCTGAAGCCTACTTGTAGGTAACAGCCTACAGTGGCCGGTTTACACTTCATCTCACAACGTCTTCAGACATGGATAAACGTCCAATACTGACTTGTATCATGAGTGACCTGCCTGAAATGAAAGATGGTTGCAGTAAAATAAGGAAGTACATTTGAGACATATTCCTCTGAGGTTTTCCCCTCCTCCCCAGCAGACCAGATGTGACAGGGCCTTTGAACAATCAGGGTTCACTTAACTCACAGATCAACTAATTGAATGTAACCTGTAGTGAGAGAGCCAGAGAAACAGCACCATGCAACGCACACACACACACACACACACACACACACACACACACACACACACACACACACACACACACACACACACACACACACACACACACCAACACACACCAACACACACACACACGCTGCCAGAGGATACATCCCCATCCAGAGGAAACCAGGGGCAGGAAGAAGAAGTCTGTTTAATGGGCTCAGTATGATGTGTTGTGATGCAAGAGAAGCGAACAAGGATAATTTGTATGTGTGTGTGTGAGGTGTGTGTGTGTCAGCTGTGTATGTCAGGTGAGAGGGTGAGGTGTTTGTGTCAGGTGTGTGGGTGAGGTCTGTGTGTGTGTGTGTGTGTGTGTGTGTCAGGTGTGTGTGAGGTGTGGTGCGAGGTGTGTGTGTGTCAGGTTTGCGTGATGTGTGTCAGGTGTGGTGTACGGTGTGTGTCAAGTGTGTGTGTGGAGTGTCAGGTGAGTGTCATGTGTGTGTCAGGTGTGTGTGAGGTGTGTGTGTGAAGTGTGCTGTAGATTTCTGAACCAATATTAGGAGCTTATTTCTTGTCTTCTCTCTCAGATCTCCATGGAGATAGTGACCTGACCTCCACCATTATCATTCTCCTCCTGCACTCTGTGAGGCTGACATGCCCTGCACACACACACACACACACACACACACACACACACACACACACACACACACACACACACCTGATCCTGGAGAGCCATAGGGTGTGGTTCCTGGTTAAGGCTTCTAACTTAAGCTAACATACCCTGTAGTTCTCCAGGTCTAGAGTTCTAACTTAAGCTAACATAACCTGTAGGTCTCCAGGTCTCGAGTTCTAACTAAAGCTAACATATCCTGTAGTTCTCCAGGTCTACAGTTCTAACTAAAGCTAACATATATTGTAGTTCTCCAGGTCTAGAGTTCTAACTAAAGCTAACATATCCTGTAGTTCTCCAGGTCTAGAGTTCTAACTAAAGCTAACATACCCTGTAGTTCTCCAGGTCTAGAGTTCTAACTAAAGCTAACATACCCTGTAGTTTTCCAGGTCTAGAGTTCTAACTAAAGCTAACATACCCTGTAGTTCTCCAGGTCTAGAGTTCTAACTAAAGCTAACATACCCTGTAGTTCTCCAGGTCTAGAGTTCTAACTAAAGCTAACATACCCTGTAGTTCTCCAGGTCTAGAGTTCTAACTAAAGCTAACATACCCTGTAGTTCTCCAGGTCTAGAGTTCTAACTAAAGCTAACATATCCTGTAGTTCTCCAGGTCTAGAGTTCTAACTAAAGCTAACATACCCTGTAGTTCTCCAGGTCTAGAGTTCTAACTAAAGCTAACATACCCTGTAGTTCTCCAGGTCTAGAGTTCTAACTAAAGCTAACATATCCTGTAGTTCTCCAGGTCTAGAGTTCTAACTAAAGCTAACATACCCTGTAGTTCTCCAGGTCTACAGTTCTAACTAAAGCTAACATATCCTGTAGTTCTCACACCCAGAGGTGAACACACACGTCTCACAACCAGAGGAAAACCTTCCTATTTACCTCTCCCCGGTGTTCATAGCCTGATAAAAGACTCAACGAAATATGGAACCTTTTTTTAAACATTTTTTTCAACAAATGTCAGATAAAGTCATCATCTTTTTATAACAGAAAGCCGATTACTCTTCCTAGCCAGCCTGGTGGCAGAGGCCTAGTATTGGGGACGAGGCCTGCGTCCCAAATGGCAGCCTATTTCCTATATAGTGTATATAGTTCCTTTCCTAAATTAGTGCACTATGTAGGGCAAAGGGTGCCATTTGGGATGCAGGCACAGGATAATTCTAAGGGACAAGGTGGAGGGTGTAAAGAGCTCTGAGATAAATTGGATTTAGTCTCTTCTTATATTCTTAAATATAGATGTATTATCCATAACCCTCTTTGGTTGACAAGCAGGATTATACTGATGTGAATAGAATGTCTGTGTATTCAACAAATGGTTTTAGATTTGAGATATTAAAGATGCTGCTTTTTTCCTGATAGTTTTTCATTTTGTTTATATAGATGTTGTACTGTCTACCTTGCTCCATCTTCACTAGCAGTACATTCTGAGCCTCTCCCTCTATCTCCCCTGTTAGAGGGCAGGGGGCCAAACTCACAGTTGTATTACAGGCACATGGGAAAGCAGCTTTAGTGTTTCACTGTCGTGGAATGATGCAATGAAGCGTGTGTGTATGTCTCTGTGTGTGTGTGTGTGTGTGTGTGTGTGTGTGTGTGTGTGTGTGTGTGTGTGTGTGTGTGTGTGTGTGTGTGTGTGTGTTCACCAGAGATAGAGAGCATGTGTAAAATCCCAGAAGGATCCAGGTCAGTTTCCAGTCTCCAGCCTTGGCAGTAGCAGCACCGTAAAATGTGTGTGCGTGTGTGTTTGGGTGTGTGTGTTTGTGTCCTCTTGGGGCAGTGTGTGTTAGTCTCCCGGGCGGCATGCTGTTGGCAGGATTACGGCCAGGACAAGATGTCCAGTGAAATCCCCCCAGTTAGCCTGGCCAGGCGTTGCATAATGTCCGTTTAGCATGGCACCAATTTGGGATTTATCCTCAGCCTCTGACCCCTCCACGGGCCCTTTAGTGGGATCAACACTGTGACGCTCTGTAGCAGATGGATAATGAAGCTGCTGAGATAAATATGTTTCACTCTCTCTCTCTGATCTGCTGTTTCTGTCTGAATAAGAGAAATATGGACGGAGGAGGGAGGCTGTGTGTGTGCGTGTGTGTGTGCGTGCGTGTGGCTAGTGGTGGGTATGCTGTATTGCTGACCACTCTCTTCCTCTCTGTGACTTACTCTCCCCCATTTTAACCTCCCTCTTGCTGCCCTTCTTTCTTCCTCCTTTTCTTAGACAGTCACCACTACATTCTGAAACCCTCACTCATCTTCAATTCCCTTATATTTTCACCTCTCTTTATCTCCCCCTCTCCTCTCTCTGCACCCCCACCCCTCTCTATTCTTATTGTGTGTGTGAGAGGTCTGTGGAAGATGAACTATCTACATTAATCACTAACATACCAAAGATAGGGGGAAGAGTGTACATTGAGGAGAGGAAGAAAATTGATCCACTAATGTTTTTAGTTCCTCTCCATCATCTTTCACAGGCCTCTCACACGCAATCACCAGATCTACTGCTCAGTGGAGAACAGGAGGGCTTCTTAAAGAAAAACTAGCAGGTCTGTGAGAGCCGGAATTCTTACTGGTTGGTAGGTGATCAAATACTTAGGCAATAAAATGCAATTTAATTACTTAAAAATCATACAATGTGATTTTCTGGATTTTTGTTTTAGATTCCGTCTCTCACAGTTGAAGTGTACTTATGATAAAAAATTACAGACCTCTCTCTACATGCTTTGTAAGTGGGAAAACCTGCAAAATCGGCAGTGTATCAAATACTTGTTCTCCCCACTGTGTATATATATATATATATATATATATATATATATATATATATATATATATATATATATATATATATATACACACATTGTATAATATGTATTATATGGTACATATTATGGTGCTATCATTCTGTGGACAGAACCATGACCAAGTCATTGAGTGGTTGTGGAATGAATGTGGAACTTATATAGCCATGTTATGTCCATGGTTGACATTGAATTAGATTTACTCTAAATTATTTGATTGAAATGATGCCCTTAATAATGGTGTCTTGGGAATGATACAGCCCCTTTGTGACAGGTGTATTTCCCAGGAGGCCTTTCCAGGCTGGTACAGGAGACACTGCAGGAGGTTAAATTAATATGTCACTCCACTACCAACCTATCAGATTACCACCAGCCCTGAGCTGGAGATACAACCTGCATCAAACAGACACACACACTAACACAATCACACACATGCCCACACACACAAACACACGTGCACACACAGACACCAGGAAACACACACAGACACACAGCGTGTTAAAGCCTGACGGTATCTGCCTCTGCTCAGACTGTGAGGGCTATTGTAGGGACCCATCACCTGTCATTTGAAAAAACAATTAAATTACATCTTAGGGTGGTACTCATCTCATCTCAGGTCTGAACACTGTGCTAATCAAAGATTTCACCTTGCCTGATCGCTCTCTCTGTCTCTGTCTCTCCCACTCCCCCCCCCCCCCCCTCTCTTTATTTAAATTTTGATCTCTGGGTTGAGACTATTTAATTTATGATTACGGAGATGGTCAAAGCACCAATTTAACCCGCCATCCTAGTTTTCATACCATTAATTAATGCAATCTCCTTGGAAATCCAGAGCGGCTATAGAGCAATCTGTCTGTCATAGTGTCGGTAGAGAACACATGTTGCCAGACACAGAGATAGTTAAATAGACACATGAGGTCAAGCCAAGCAAGAGATCCTGATAGAAAACTCGCAGAAACATCACAAATCATATAACGAAAGCGTCAAGCCATCATAAAAACAGAGAATTATCTAGGGCGATCAATTAAAAACAAAGCATCTATTTTAGGACACATTCACACACAATTTGCAAGGTGTCAAAGCAGGAAGGAGCATAATCCATACAACCTAGACTAATAGGATGGTTGCTTTGGTCGGTGAACTGCAACAGAGATATGCTTGTAGGAACCTAGGTCCTTTTGAGACGCACGCACGCACACACACACACACACACACCCACACACACACACACACACACACACACACACACACACACACACACAGAGACACACACACACAGGTTCAGCAGGAGATGATGAGATGTAACCCCCGTGCTGACACAGTAGCAGACAAACTGTGTGCTCTATTCACATGAGCCTGTGTGTGTGTGTGTGTGTGTGTGTGTGTGTGTGTGTGTGTGTGTGTGTGTGTGTGTGTGTGTGTGTGTGTGTGTGTGTGTGTGTGTGTGTGTGTGTGTGTGTGTGTGTGTGTGTGTGTGTGTGTGTGTATTTTCTTGAAAGGTTAGCTCTTGGAGACTGGTAGTGCTGGTCTGTTTTCTCAATAAATGTTTTTATAATAACATGATAACATGATAGCATGATAATATAATACTGTGGTAGCATGATAACATAATAATATAATATTATGATAACATGGTAACGTAATAACATGATAATACAATAATATAATAATATGATAACATGGTAACATGGTAACATGAGAACACAATAACATAATACTATAATACTATGATAACATGGTAACACGATAACATTATAACGCAATAACATAATACTATAATACTATGATAACATGGTAACATGATAACATGATAACACAATAACATAATACTATAATACTATGATAACATGGTAACACGATAACATTATAATGCAATAACATAATACTATAATACTATGATAACATGGTAACATGATAACATGATAACACAATAACATAATACTATAATAACATGTTAACATAATAATATAATACTATGATAACATGGTAACATAATAACATGGTAACATAATAATATAATACTATGATAACATGGTAACATGATAACATTATAACATAATAATATAATATTATGATAACATGGCAACATAATACTATAATACTATGATAACATGTTACCATAATAATATTTTAACATAATAATATAATACTATGATAACATAATAATATAATACTATGATAACATAATACTATGATAACATGGTAACATAATAACATGGTAACATAATAATATAATACTATGATAACATGGTAACATGATAACACAATAACATAATACTATAATACTATGATAACATGGTAACATAATAACATGTTAACATAATAATATAATACTATGATAACATGGTAACATAATAACATGGTAACATAATAATATAATACAATAATAACATGTTAACATAATAATATAATACTATGATAACATGGTGACATAATAACATGGTAACATAATAATATAATACTATGATAACATGGTAATATAATAACATGGTAACATAATAACATAATATTATGATAACATGGTAACATAATAACATGGTAACATAATAATATAATACTATAATAACATGTTAACATAATAATATAATACTATGATAACATGGTAACATAATAACATGTTAACATAATAATATAATATTATGATAACATGGTGACATAATAACATGGTAACATAATAATATAATATTATGATAACATGGTAACATAATAATATAATACTTTGATAACATGGTACCATAATAACATGGTAACATAATAACGTAATAATATAATAATATAAATACGTGGTAACATGATAACATGATATCACAATAACATAATATTCTAATAATATGATAACATGGTAACATAATAATATAATACTATGATAACATGGTACCATAATAACGTAATATTATAATAATATAATAATATGGTAACATGGAAACATGATAACACAATAACATAATAATATATTACTATGATAACATTGTACCATAATAACGTAATAATATAATAATATGATAATAATGATTACATGGTAACATGATAACACAATAACATAATACTATAATATTATGATAAAATGGTAACATGATAACACAATAACATAATACTATAATATTATGATAACATGGTAACATAATAATATAATACTACGATAACATGATAACAAAATAGTATAATACTATATGATAACATGGTGAAATAATAACATGGTAACATAATATAATACTATGATACCATGATAAAATAATAACATGGTAACATATTAATATAATACTATGATAACATGGTAACATAATAATATAATACTATGATAACATGGTAAAATAATAACATAGTAACATATTAATATAATACCATGATAACATGGTAACATAATAATATAATACTATGATAACATGGTCAAATAATAACATGGTAACATAATAATATAATACTATGATAACATGGTAACATAATAATATAATACTATGATATCATGGTAAAATAATGCCATGGTAACATAATAATATAATACTATGATATCATGGTAAAATAATAACATAGTAACATATTAATATAATACTATGATATCATGGTAAAATAATAACATAGTAACATATTAATATAATACTATGATAACATGGTAACATAATAATATAATACTATGATAACATGGTAACATAATAATATAATACTATGATAACATGATAACACAATAACACAATACTATAATAATATGATAACATGTTAACATAATAATATAATACTATGATAACATGGTAAAATAATACCATGGTAAAATAATATTATAAAACATGGTAACATAATAATATAATACTATGATAACATAATACTATGATAACATGGTAAAATAATACCATGGTAAAATAATAATATAATATTATGGTAACATGGTATCATAATAATATAATACTATGATAACATGGTAACATAATAACATGGTAACATTATAATGCCAATAGCATGATAATGGACATGTGGGTAAATGGTTGTTGTCTGTCTAGGTAGTATAGAGGATCAAATAATAGTTCTGAATGACATTTGCTATAAGCATGTAGAGTACTTCCTAGTTTTATTTTTGTCAGTCATTCCCCACAAATCCAACCTAATAAACTGAAGTGGCTTGAACAAACCCAAAAACCTGTTTCCTTGAAGATTGCAGAGTTCTGCAGGTTGGCTTCAGCACTCTTTGAAATGTTCTTTCAGAGAACAATACATATTTTTGAAAGTGAAATGTCTAAAGTAGTCTGCTCTAAAAGTAGAAGTGCTATACTGAGAAGTTTAACAAAATGTTAACGGGAGACTCAGCGATATGACATAGATGCAGAAAGTAAACTGCATAGAATGTCAACAACTAAGACTGTTGAAGCGCGAGGCTCAACTTCTCCTCTGCTTTGGTACCCTGGCTACCAAGTCTGGCATCTTGCTCATATCAAAATATTAGGTGCTGCTCGTGGCAACGTAACTGAGTCTACCTTTTCAGTTGAGTCTACAAAGATCCTTCAAACTTCATGTTCTCATTTGTGCCTCAGTGCTCATCTATAGGTAGGCCAAGTCTGAGCTAATCTCTAAAAACAGTCTATAGGCTGGTCAGGTCTGATCGTATCTCTACCAACAGTCTGTAGGCAGGTTAGGTCTGATCGTATCTCTACCAACAGTCTGTAGGCAGGTCAGGTCTGATCTAATCTCTAGCAACAGTCTGTAGGGAGGTCAGGTCTGAGCTAATCTCTAAAAACAGTCTATAGGTAGGTCAGGTCTGATCTAATCTCCAGCAAAAGTCTGTAGGCTGGTCAGGTCTGATCGTATCTCTAAAAGCAGTCTGTAGGCAGGTCAGATCTGATCTAATCTCCAGCAACAGTCTATAGGCAGGTCAGGTCTGATCTAATCTCTAGCAACAGTCTATAGGCAGGTCAGGTCTGATTCTAATCTCTAGCAACAGTCTATAGGCAGGTCAGGTCTGATCTAATCTCTAGCAACAGTCTGTAGGTAGGTCAGGTCTGATCTAATCTCTAGCAACAGTCTATAGGCAGGTCAGGTCTGATCTAATCTCTAGCAACAGTCTATAGGTAGGTCAGGTCTGATCTAATCTCCAGCAACAGTCTGTAGGGAGGTCAGGTCTGATCATATTATTTTACTGTAGTTAGACAGGAGTGAACTATATGGTATTACTGTAGTTAGACAGGAGTGAAATCCATGGCATGACTGTTAGTAGTTAGACAGTGTAATGGTTTTCCTCCTCTTCTTCTGAAGAGGAGAGGCGAGAAGGATCGGAGGACCAATATGCGGCGTGGTAAGTGTCCATGGTTGTTTATTAAACACATAAACTGAACACTCTATACAAAACAATAAACGTACCATGAATAACAAAAACCGAAAACAGTACCGTGTGGTGTAAAACACAGACACGGAAACAATCACCCACAAAAACACAGTGAAACCCAGGCTACCTAAGTATGATTCTCAATCAGAGACAACTAACGACACCTGCCTCTGATTGACAACCATACTAGGCCGACCACAGAAAAACAACCTAGACAAACAAAACATAGAATGCCCACCCAGCTCACGTCCTGACCAACAATAAAACAAGGAAAAGAAAAAAAAAAGAACTATGGTCAGAACGTGACAGACAGATATAACTATATGGCATTACTGTAGTTAGACAGGAGTGAACTATATTGTATTACTGTACTTAGACAGTAGTGAACTCTATGGTATCACTGCAGTTAGACAGGAGTGATCTCTATGGTATTACTGCAGTTAGACAGGAGTGATCTCTGTGTTATTACTGTAGTTAGACAGTAGTAAACTATGTTATTACTGTAGTTAGAGAGGAATGATCTCTATGGTATTACTGCAGTTAGACAGGAGTGATCTCTGTGGTATTACTGCAGTTAGACAGGAGTGATCTCTATGGTATTACTGCAGTTAGACAGGAGTGATCTCTGTGTTATTACTGTAGTTAGACAGGAGTGATCTCTATGGTATTACTGCAGTTAGACAGGAGTGATCTCTGTGGTATTACTGCAGTTAGACAGGAGTGATCTCTATGGTATTACTGCAGTTAGACAGGAGTGATCTCTATGGCATTACTGCAGTTAGACAGGAGTGATCTCTATGGTATTACTGCAGTTAGACAGGAGTGATCTCTATGGTATTTCTGCAGTTAGACAGGAGTGATCTCTGTGTTATTACTGTAGTTAGACAGGAGTGATCTCTATGGTATTACTGCAGTTAGACAGGAGTGATCTCTATGGCATTACTGCAGTTAGACAGGAGTGATCTCTGTGGTATTACTGCAGTTAGACAGGAGTGATCTCTATGGTATTACTGCAGTTAGACAGGAGTGATCTCTGTGTTATTACTGTAGTTAGACAGGAGTGATCTCTATGGTATTATTGCAGTTAGACAGGAGTGATCTCTGTGGTATTACTGCAGTTAGACAGGAGTGATCTCTATGGTATTACTGCAGTTAGACAGGAGTGATCTCTATGGCATTACTGCAGTTAGATAGGAGTGATCCCTATGGTATTACTGCAGTTAGACAGGAGTGATCTCTATGGCATTACTGCAGTTAGACACAAGTGATCTCTATGGTATTACTGCAGTTAGACAGGAGTGATCTCTATCGTATTACTGCAGTTAGACAGGAGTGATCTCTATGGTATTTCTGCAGTTAGACAGAAAGAAAGTGATGTAGTTGAAAAACAAATGATAGTCCCACTAAGTGCATACCAAATGGGATGGCATATCACTGCAGAATGCTGTGGTAGCCATGCTGATTAAGTGTCCCTTGAATTCGAAATAAATCACTGACAGTCTCACCAGCAACGCACCCCCACGCCATCACACATCCTCACACATCCTCCTCCATGCTTGATGGTGGGAACCACACACGCAGAGATCATCCGTTCACCTACTCTGCGTCTCACAAAGACACGGCGGTTGGAAATAAAAATGACAAATTTGGCCAAAGTAGAGGTTGACCGATTATGATTTTTCAACGCCGATACCGATTATTGGACGACAAAAACCCGACACCGATTAATCGGCCGATTTATTTATTTTTTATTTGTAATACTGACAATTACAACAATACTGAATGAACACTTACTTTAACTTGATATAATACATAAATAAAATCAATTTAGCCTCAAATAAACAATGAAACATGTTCAATTTGGTTCAATAATGCAAAAACAAAGTGTTGGAGAAGAAAGTAAAATTGCAATACGTGCCATGTAAGAAAGCTAACGTTTTAGTTCCTTGCTCAGAACATGAGAACATATGAAAGCTGGTGGTTCCTTTTAACATGAGTCTTCAATATTCCCAGGTAAGAAGTTTTAGGTTGTAGTTATTATAGGAATTATAGCACTATTTCTCTCTATACCATTTGTATTTCATATACCTTTGACTATTGGATGTTCTTATAGGCATTTTAGTATGCCAGTATACCTCTCCTCGCTTCTACCTGGGCTCGAACCAGGAACACAACGACAACAGCCACCCTCGAAGCAGCGTTACCCATGCAGAGCAAGGGGAACAACTACTCCAAGTCTCAGAGCAGGTGACGTTTGAAACGCTATTAGCGCGCACCCCGCTAACTAGCTAGCCATTTCACATCACATCGTTACACCAGCCAAATCTCGGTAGTTGATAGGCTCGAATCAGTTCTGCTCGTCATAAACAGCAGAGCTGCAGGTAAAATTCACGAAAGTGCTGTTTGAATGAATGCTTATGAGCCTGCTGGTGCCTACAATCGCTCAGTCAGACTGCTCTATCAAATCATAGACTTAATTATGACATAATAACGCACAGAAATGCGAGCCATAGGTCATTAATATGGTCGAATCCAGAAACTATCATCTCGAAAACAAGACGTTTATTCTTTCAGTGAAATACGGAACCGTTCCGTATTTTATCAATCTCAATATTCCTGGTACATTGCTCAACCTTCAATGTTATGTCATAATTACGTAAAATTCTGGCAAATTAGTTCGCAATGAGCCAGGCGGCCCAAACTGTTGCATATACCCTGACTATGCGTGCAATGAACGCAAGAGAAGTGACACAATTTCACCTGGTTAATATTGCCTGCTAACCTGGATTTCATTTAGCTAAATATGCTGGTTTAAAAATATATGCTCCTGTGTATTGCTTTTAAGAAAGGCATTGGTGTTTATGGTTAGGTACACGTTGGAGCAACGACAGTCCTTTTTCGCAAATGCACACTGCATCGATTATATGCAATGCAGGACACTAGATAAACTAGTAATATCATCAACCATGGGTAGTTATAACTAGTGATTATGATTGATTAAGTTGAATGCTAGCTAGCAACTTACCTTGGCTTCTTACTGCATTCGCGTAACAGGCGGCCTCCTCATGAGGCAGATGGTTAGAGTGTTTGACTAGTTAACCATAAGGTTGCAAGATTGAATCCCTGAACTGACAAGGTAAAAATCTGTCGTTCTGCCCCTGAACAAGGCAGTTAACCCACCGTTCATAGGCCGTCATTGAAAATAAGAATGTGTTCTTAACTGACTTTCCTAGTTAAATAAAGATTAAATAAAGGTGTAAAAAAAATTATTAAATGTTGTTGTTTTTTAAATCGGCAAAATCGGCATCCAAAATGACCGATTTCCGATTGTTATGTTATTGTCAGCTCGTGGCACTCTGACAGACCACTGACTCAAAGAGCCCTCAAGCCTGCCATATGAGTTCTGTTATGCTCACAGACATCATTCAAACAGTTTTAGAAACTTCAGAGTGTTTTCTATCCAAATGTACTTATAATATGCATATATTAGCAACTGGGACTGAGTAGAAGGCAGTTTACTCTGGGCCTGCTTTTCATCCAAACGTGAAAATGCTGCCCCCTATCCCAAACTTGTTAATGTATGAGAGTTACATATTTCAAAAAAATATTTTAGAATTTCGCAAGCTGCCTTTTCAGCAGAATGTTGTCGAGGGGTGCCGCTAGCGGAACCTCTAGCCATAAGAAGTTTTAAGAAGGAGACAAATTCCATAAATTAACTTTTAACAGGGTACATCTATTAATTGAAATAAATTCCAGGTGACTACCTCGTGGAGCTTGTTGAGAGAATTCCAAGAGTGTGCAAAGCTGTCATCAAGGCAAAGGGCGGCTACTTTGAAGAATATATCAAATATAAAATATATTTTGAGTTGCTTAACATGTTTTTGGTTACTACATGATTCCATATGTGTTATTTCATAGTTGTATTGTCTTCACTATTATTCTACAGTGTAGACAATAGTAAAACAAAATAAATTGAATGAGTAGGTGTGTCCAAACATTTGAACGGTATTATATTTTCTTCTTAATTTAGTTTTTTTTTACCTCTGTGAATAACCGACTACACAATTGTATCTCTATGTTCGACCAATGTTTGATTGTTGTTTAATAAAGTGTGTCAATCACAGTGTGCCTAATCTTAATTTCCTGTATTTAAAATTCAATAACTTTTAAGAAGTTATTTCTCCAAAATCTGCAAGTGTCTCCAGGTATAAGCCTCGGTCTCCCTCATGAAATTCAGGTTTTCGCTGGTAGTCCTCGCAGTGTGTTTTCTCTTCACTCAGATAATTTAAAAGCAGAAGTCATGACATGTACAGTACAGGAATGATACGCTCCAGACTACAAAGCAAACCTGAGGCAGCCATTGTGCAGTATTGTTCTCCAACCATGTATTATCTCATAATATGTATTAAATCTTATCCAGCAAAGGCCAGTGTGCGGCCAACCAGCTCTACCAACCAGTTACACCAATTATGCAAAAGAGAAAGGTCTTGGGTCAGAATATGATTAATGCATGGATACCTGGAAAGATGATTGAGATCAAGCCTGATTCCAAGAGGTTAAACTGCTATCACTACCATCACCCCTACTAGCCGTACGTACCGCTACTATTTTCAATAATAATAATGATAATAGTTAACAATAATAGGAATAACAATATTACCAATAATAATAATAACATTAACACTAATAAAAAGTAGGTTACTGTTTACAATTCCGATGTTATCATTCAGTGTCCCTCAGGCTATGGCAGGCAAATACAGATTTGGCTGTAAGAGGAGCCGTTGCTACTTCACCCATGAGTATTTTTTTCCCCTCTGTGTTTAATAAGTAAACATTTTGAATAACTGTATTAATTTCTGTGAATATTGAATCTCTTGGTGAGGAATATTTCTCACAGTAAAGGAGAAAGTTAATCTCTGTTTCTACCTCCCCTGGACCACATACACACTCTTCTTTGCGTGGCCATGACATTTTATGTCTGGAGGTTTCTATTGCCAATTGGTGGTCACTCAGCCTGTACTTGGTAAGGATCTGTCTCTGCTTCGTATCTCTGACAGAGTAGAGAGAATCAGCCAATTAATATTCTCTGTTTCGGGCCAGATAGCAATTTAGTGGGCTTTAGGATTTAGTTTCGTTTTTCCAATGTTGTTAATATGCGTTCTTTGATTGGTTGATGATTTTGTTGTTTTGAATTCTTTCTTTTGAAGCAGCGCTGGTGTCAGCTTGGTTGGTTACGTCCAACACCAGCTGACTGAGAGGGCTTTTTTTTGGGGCTCAGCTTTTGGGATTGAAGTGCTCTAAATTAGAGACTTGAATTTAAGTGTAGCCAAAAATGTTATTACCACTGGAAAGCGGCCTAATTCTGCCCTACATGCATCAGTTGGTGTGATTCCCTGGACTTCATTTGGATGTTTGTAAGTCCAGTTTATAATCGTCACTTTATGCTGTCAAATACTTGGCTGACAAAGTAGTGGTGGTATACAGAAGACAGCCCTGCTTGGTAAAATACCAAGTCCATATTATGGCAAGAACAGCTCAAATAGGCAAAGAGAAACAACAGTCCATCATTACTTTAAGACATGAACCATCAAGCGCTATGATGAAACTGGCTCTCATGAGGACCGCCACAGGAAAGGAAGACCCAGAGTTACCTTTGCTGCAAAGGATGAGATTGCTGGTGAAGCTGGTTGAGAGAATGCCAAGACCGTGCAAAGCTGTCATCAAGACAAAGGGTGGATACTTTGAAAAATATCAAATATAAAATATGTTTAACACTTTTTTGGTTACCACATGATTCCATATGTGATATTTCATAGTTTGATGACTTCACTATTATTCTACAATGTAGAAAATAGTAAAAATAAAGAAAAACCCTTGAATGATTAGCTGTGTCTGTGGCATTGTATAGTGATGTGAGGAAGGTGCAGGAATACAAAATGAACATGACGGGACGAAGCCCAAAACAAACACGTATATATACTGGCTAGCGAAAGTATTCATCCCCTTGCTAATGTTCTTATTTTGTTGCCTTACAACCTGGAATTAAAATAGATTTTGACCACCACTTTGAAATTGCAAAATATTTGTTATTTTAAACAGATAAGAAATAAGACAAAAGAACAAACTTGAGCAAGCATTACTATTCACCCCCCCCTTTTGCAGCAATTACAGCTGCAAGTCTCTAGGTATATGTCTCTATAAGCTGTCTCTATGTCTCTATAAGCTTGGCACATCTAGCCACTGGGATGTTTGCCCATTCTTCAAGGCAAAACTGCTCCAGCTCCTTCAAGTTGGATGGGTTCCGCTGGTGTACAGCAATCTTTAAGTCATATCACAGATTCTCAATTGGATTGAGGGAGGTCTGGGCTTTGACTAGGCCATTCCAAAACATTTAAATGTTTCCCCTTAAACCACTCGAGTGTTACTTTAGCAGTATGTTAATTGTCATTGTCCTGCTGGAAGGTGAACCTCTGTCCCAGTTTCAAATCTCTGGAAGACTGAAACAGGTTTCCCTCAAGAATTTAGTGCCATCCATCATTCCTTCAATTCTGACCAGTTTCCCAGTCCCTGCTGATGCAAAACAGCCCCACAGCATGATGCTCTCACGACCATGCTTCATTGTGGGGATTGTGTTCTCTGGGTGAAGAGAGGTGTTGGGTTTGTGCCGGACATAACGTTTTCCTTGATGGCCAAAAAGCTCAATTTTAGTCTCATCTGACCCGAGTACCTTCTTCCATATGTTTGGGGAGTCTCCCACATGCCTTTTGGTGAACACCAAATGTGTTTGCTTACTTTTTTTTTTAAGCAATGGCTTTTTTCTGGCCACTCTTCCGTAAAGCCCAGCTCTGTGGAGTGTACGGCTTAAAGTGGTCCTATGGACAGATACTCCAATCTCCGCTGTGGAGAGGTTATCTTTTATCTCTTTGTTGCCTCTCTGATTAATACCCTCCTTGCCTGGCCTGTGAGTTTTGTGGGCGGAATTCTCTTGGCAGGTTTGTTGTGGTGCCGTATTCTTTCAATTTTTTTATAATGGATTTAATGGTGCTCAGTGGGATGTCAAAGTTTCCGATATATTTGTATAACTCAACCTTGATCTGTACTTCTCCACAACTTTGTCCCTGACCTGTTTGGAGAGCTCCTTGGTCTTCATGGTGCCGCTTGCTTGGTGGTGCCCCTTGCTTAGTGATGTCGCAGACTCTGGGGCCTTTCAGAACAGGTGGGTGTATATATACTGAGATCATGTGACAGATCATATGACACTTAGATTGCACACAGGTGGACTTTATTTAACTAATTATGTGACTTCTGTAGGGAATTCATAGGGGGTGAATACATATACACGAACCAGTTTTCCAGTGTTTAATTTTTTGAAACAAGTAATTTTTTCAGTTCATTTCACCAATTTAGACTGTTTTGTGTATGTCCATTAGATGAAATCCAAATTAAAATCAATATAAATGACTGGTTGTAATGCAATAAAATTGGAAAAATGTCAAGGGGATGAATACTTTTGCAAGGCACTGTACATACACATTATCCTATCATTACACATATACTTATTATTAGAATACCAGTGGCAATGAAATAAAGACATTTTGTAAACAAATCAATAAGAATAGAATAAGATTGCATAACAAATAAGTACCACTGCGCCGGGTGGTTAAGGGCGCTGGACTATCAGAGACTCTGGGTTCGCGCCCAGGCACTGGAATGGGAGTTTGGTCAAAACTACCAACATGGAATGGGAGTTTGGTCAAAACTAACAACATGGAACGGGAGTTTGGTCAATACTAACAACAAGGAATTGGAGTTTGGTCAATACTAACAACAAGGAATTGGAGTTTGGTCAATACTAACAACATGGAACGGGAGTTTGGTCAAAACTAACAACATGGAATGGGAGTTTGGTCAATACTAACAACATGGAATGGGAGTTTGGTCAATACTAACAACATGGAATGGGAGTTTGGTCAATACTAACAACATGGAATGGGAGTTTGGTCAAAACTAACAACATGGAATGGGAGTTTGGTCAATACTAACAACATGGAATGGGAGTTTGGTCAAAACTAACAACATGGAATGGGAGTTTGGTCAATACTAACAACATGGAATGGGAGTTTGGTCAATACTAACAACATGGAATGGGAGTTTGGTCAATACTAACCACATGGAATGGGAGTTTGGTCAATACTAACAACATGGAATGGGAGTTTGGTCAATACTAACAACATGGAATGGGAGTTTGGTCAATTTTGACAACATGGAAAAGGAGTTTGGTCAAAACTAACTGGGCTCTGACAACAGCTGTTTGATGTGGCCTTTAGGGCAGGACACAATCACAGTCACTCTGGGGTTTTGTAAGTAATAATCCTTTCATGTCTAGACAAGTGTGAGTCTGAATATTAAAGTGAGTGATAGGAAATTCCATTAAAGGATCCTCAGCTGAACTTACTACTGAATACAGGAAGAGGAGAGCATTCAGGTTCATTCCACTCCTCAGTACGTGTGTGTGTGTATGTGTATTCACGTTCCCTCGACTCCCATTTGAGTGTCTGTCTGCTGCATTTGATCTCTGTCACACAAGTCTTATGATGATTGGATAAAAAAAAAAATCTCTGGATGCCTCCCAGGTGGCGCAGTGGTCTAGGGAACTGCATTGCAGCACCAGCTGTGCCACCAGAGACTCTGGGTACTTGCCCAGGCTCTGTCACAGCTGGCTGCGACTGGGAGGTCCGTGGGGCGACGCACAATTGGCCTAGCGTCGTCCGGGTTAGGGAGGGCTTGGCCGGTAGGGATGTCCTTGTCTCATCGCGCACCAGCGACTCCTGTGGCGGGCCGGGCGCAGTGCGCGCTAACCAAGGTCGCCAGGTGCACGGTGTTTCCTCCGACACATTGGTGCAGCTAGCTTCCGGGTTGGATGCGCGCTGTGTTAAGAAGCAGTGCTGCTTGGTTGGTTGTGTATCGGAGGACGCATGACGTTCAACCTTAATCTCTCCTGAGCCCGTACGGGAGTTGTAGCGATGAGACAAGCTACTAAAACAATTGGATACCATGAAATTGGGGAGAAAAATGGGTAAAACATTTTATTAAAAAAAGTACAAATATGCAATCTCCAACCTCTTGTAGGTATGTGTTTCTTAAGTGTGTGAGTGAGTGGGTCTGTCTAGTCCTGTAGGCTGCATATTAGATGCAGTAGTTGGCAGATCTCTCCAATCTCTGATAGTTCTACATGCCTTTTGCCAGACTTTACCTCATTATATGTAGACTTATGGCCCTCTGATTGAGACATGGTGTGGACTGCATGTGTGGTGTACTTCTCTGAAGGACGTGTTCTGCCCGACCCTAGAGTAGTGGTCAGTTCAGTGTTGTGACGGGCCTGTTCTAGTAGGGCTGTGTTGTGCTGGGCCTGGTCTAGTAGTGCTGTGTTGTGATGGGCCTCGTCTAGTAGAGTTGTGTTGTGATGGGCCGGGTCCAGTAGAGTTGTGTTGTGAGGGGCCAGGGCCAGTAGAGCTGTGTTGTGATGGGACTCGTCCAGTAGAGCTGTGTTGTGATGGGCCGGGTCTTGTAGAGCTGTGATGTGATGGGCCGGGTCTAGTAGAGCTGTGTTGTGATTGGCCGGGTTTAGTAGAGCTGTGTTGTGATGGGCCGGGCCTAGTAGAGCTGTGTTGTGATGAAACTGGTCTAGTAGTGCTGTGTTGTGATGGGCCTCGTCCAGTAGAGCTGTGTTGTGATGGGCCGGGTCTAGTAGAGCTGTGATGTGATGGGCCGGGTCTTGTAGAGCTGTGATGTGATGGGCCGGGTCTTGTAGAGCTGTGATGTGATGGGCCGGGTCTAGTAGAGCTGTGTTGTGATGGGCCTGGTCTAGTGGAGCTGTGTTGTGATGGGCCTGGTCTAGTAGAGCTGTGATGTGATGGGCCGGGTCTAGTAGAGCTGTGTTGTGATGGGCCGGGTCTAGCAGAGCTGTGTTGTGATGGGCCGGGTCTAGTACAACTATGTTGTGATTGGCTCGGTCTGGTCGTGCTGTCCTGATGCGGGTGTGGTCTGGTAAATATGTGCTGTGTTGGGCCTGGTCTTGTAGAGCTGTGCTGTAATGAGCCGTGTCTGGCTTTTCTCTCCTGGGGATGGTAGGGTACTGTTGTTTCAGAATCTGGAGCGGGGGCAACTGCTCCTGGGGTGTTGGTCCCTGCCAAGTGTTGCATCCTTAAGGTCCTTAGCAAAGGTTCTGACACTGTCCTGATCAAGATGTACATTATCGTATAAGTGTTCATGTTTAGCAATAGATGCTCTGCTCTCCTCCCTGAACTGTTTCATCTCTTCTTTTAGTTTATGGACAGTGTCATCCTCTTGAATCTTGTTCTCTCTGAGTTCTATGACCTCTGCTTCAACTAGAGAGAGGGCGTGTTGTGGAAATGTTGCAAAGCAGGTGTTCTTGGTGTTGTAGTCTCTCTCTCTCTCTCTCTCTCTCTCTCTCTTCTCTCTCTCTCCCCCATCTCTCTATCCCCCATCTCTCTCTCTCCTCTCTCTTTCCCCCCCTCTCCCCTCTCT
>NC_048578.1:28726906-28729406 GCF_013265735.2 Oncorhynchus mykiss | reverse complement strand
AAACTGGATTTTAAAATGTGGGACAAACATCCAATTGAAACCCTACATGCAGAATTCTGTCGGAAAATTCTACAAGTCCAGAGAAATACACCAACTAATGCATGTAGGGCAGAATTGGGCCGTTTTCCAGTAATAATGAAAATACAGAAAAGATCATTAAAATTTTGGCTACATCTAAATTCAAGTCCAAATTCGAGTCTGCAATTTAAAGCACTTCAAGCCCAAGAGCTGAGCCCAGAAACGAGCCCTCTCAGTCAGCTGGTGTTGGACCTCACCAATCAAGCTGACACCAGCACTGCTTCAAAAGAAAGAATTCCAATAAACAAAATCATGAACCAATCAAAGGAATCATACTTACAATACTGGAAAAACGAAACAAAATCCCAAAGCCGACTAAATTGCTATCTGACCCTAAACAGAGAATATGAATTGGCTGATTATCTCTACTCTGTCAGAGATACGAAGCAGAGACAGATCCTTACCAAGTACAGGCTGAGTGACCACCGATTGGCAATAGAAACCGGCAGACATAAAAAGACATGGCTACCCAAAGAAGAGCGTGTATGTGGTCACTGCATGACAGGGGAGGTAGAGACAGAGATGCACTTTCTCCTTTACTGTGATAAATATTCCTCACAAAGAGATTCATTATTCACAGAAATGACTACATATATTCCACATTTTTACAAATTGAACCCAGAGGAAAAACTAAGAATACTCATGGGCGAAGGAGCAATGGCTCCTCTTGCAGCCAAATATGTATTTTCCTGCCATAGCCTGAGGGACACTGAATAATAACATCTGCATAGTAAACAGTAACTTACTTATTATTACTATTATTGTTATTACTATAATTATTAATGTTTACTGTAGACTGTTACCATTTTATTGTATTTATTTTTGTATTATTATTTACTACCATTTTATATTATTATTTGCTATCATTTACAATTTTGTTACAATGTATATTGTATACATTGTTGCTTTGGCAATATTGACACAATGTTTTTCATGCCAATAAAGCAGCTTGAATTTGAATTTGAATTTGAGAGAGAGAGAGAGAGAGAGAGAGAGAGAGAGAGAGAGAGAGAAACATACATATGTAAAATATATGCTGTAAACGGTTGACTTCTGATGTGAGAGGTGAGTCTCCCACTCTACAGGGGGCAGAGATTTTATATTCAAAAGTAGATTTTTAGAGATAACATTGATGCCACCATGTGGAAGCAGACACAACTATTTTAATGCAACATACGTACACTGAAAAAGTTATCTTTGATTATCATTAGCATCATCTTTAACACTAGAACTGTCACATGCCAATGGCCTGTTTTGTAAACCCCCCACCAAAAAGCAACGCCCTATTACTTCCTTGACTTCCTAATTATTTGTATTTTACATTGGTCAGATGTCATATTTTTCTTAATCACAAACAGCAAAGTATTTAGAGTCTGTTAAGCTGTATTTTCCCCCACCTACTCCTACCTCAACGGGCCAAGACATTGTGCTGTAGGACGTTGCGTACCATTCCTCACTGAATGAATGACGGAAATGGATGAATGGAGATAGAAACTCAAATGGTGCATGTTTCTTCACAATTGAATTGGAATGATCTGAATGATAAGGACTGTGAAGAGTGTGATTTAATTTAGAATAATAAAGTAACGATGATGAAGAACTGTGGCCGTTGTGGACCTCTAATTATTTTATTACGGAAGGCTGGAAATGGAAATCTCCCCTCGGCAACATTCAAATCAGACAATACAGAGTCCCATATAATCAATACAGTTTCCCATACAATCAATACATGGTGCCATATAATCAATACAGGGTCCCATATAATCAATACAGGGTCCCATATAATCAATACAGGGTCCCATATAATCAATACAGTTTCCCATATAATCAATACAGGGTCCCATATAATCAATACAGGGTCCCATATAATCAATACAGGGTCCCATATAATCAATACAGGGTCCCATATAATCAATACAGGGTCCCATATAATCAATGCTGGGTCCCATATAATCAATACAGGGTCCCATATAATCAATACAGTTTCCCATATAATCAATACAGGGTCCCATATAATCAATGCAGGGTCCCATATAATCAATACAGGGTCCCATATAATCAATACAGGAATATTGCTTCAAATCTTTTCATGGGTCATGGATATATTTCTACTAATATTTCTGTATGCATGTAGATCTTTAAACTGTATCTTGTCTTCAAATAAAATATTGATAAGCACACACACACACACACACACACACACACACACACACACACATGCAAACACACACAAACGATCAGAGATACAATTTCACACTATGGCAAGCTTATCAATCACAGAAACCAACTAATTGAATCTCGGTTAGAGGAGAAGTAGCTTTTTCTTGTTTGGTCAACACTAACAAGATGGAACGGAAGTTTGGTCAATACTAACAACATGGAATGGGAGTTTGGTCAATACTAACAACATGGAATGGGAGTT